>NC_056725.1:141353061-141635561 GCF_019279795.1 Protopterus annectens
CAACTGATGGGACAGAGTCCATAGCTACTGTAACCTTGGGAGGCCCTTACGGAAGAATATTCTAGAGCACTGCTGAGCCAAAGGCCACTCTTCCTGGAAATTAAATCCATCTTATAATGAGCAATGAAAGTGTGTGGATTAGCCCATATTGCAGCTGCATAAATATCCTCTAAAGAGGTTCTGCACCAAAAAGCTTAAGAAACTGCCACAGACCTCATGAAATGGGCTATAGGAGGTTTTGGTAAAGATAATCCTAGTTTGCCACAGACAAAGGTTATACAACTCAGTCAACCACTTGGCCAGTGTAACTTTATATACTGGCTTGCCTAACCTGGTAGGAGAAAAGGAAATAACTGTTCATATTTCTTAAAGTCTTTAGTGTTATGAAGGTAAAAACAAAGTTGTTTATGTACATCCAAAAGGTATAACATATACCTCTCTTTGTTTGAATAATTGGGAAAGAAAACTGGGTGATTAATGATCTGGTTTATGTTTGACTCAGAAGCTACCTTAGGTAAAAATGACAGGTTTGTTCATAATGACATCCTGTCTTTGTGAAAAATCAGGTAAACAGACTTTGATGATAGAGCCTGGAGTTCAGATACTCATCTAGCTGATGCGATACCCACTAGGAAAATGTTTTTCCAAAATACAAATTTTAGATCTGCTTTGGCTGAAGGTTCAAAGGGAGATTGAGTTAAGGTCTGGAGTATTATATTTAAATCCCAAGGAGGAGCAGGAACTTTTAAGAGAGATCTCAGCAAAAAACCTCCCTCGAGAAAGGCTTTGCATAGTTTGGAAGAAACTAAAGACAAGTTATTTTTGCCCAGATGGAAATTGGAAATGGCAGCCAACTGAACTCTAACAGTTGAGAAACTAACTCCTTCACTGAAGATTGATGCTAAAAACTCAAAGATCACTCGCACAGGTGCTGAAAAGGGTCCAGATCTTTGCCAAAAGCTCAGAAGGCAAATCTCTTCCATCTATGCAATAAGTCTTTCTAGTAGAAGTCTTATGGGAAGACAACAAAATGTGATGGACCAGGGTGGAGAGCATGGGCTGTCTAACAATCAATGGAACTGGAGAAATCATGTGGTCATCTTGAGGCCTGTAATGTCCAGATGAGTTATGCCTGTTGCATGAGGCAAAATGTCTGGAGTTGGATCCAGAATCCAGGGTGGATGTAGAATATGAGGCGAGAAGAATGGGGCAAATCTGATGTAGCCAAAAGGGTGCAATGTGGAACACTGTGCTCTTCAACTGAACTGCTTTCTGCAGAAACCTGGGAATTAGCAGCAAGTGTGGAAATGCATAAAGGAGACTGGAGGGCTAGTTTTGAACTAGAGCATCTCTCGGTGACTCCCCCTGATGGTGGGATCAGAGCAAAGAACCTGCTGCACTTGTTGCTGAGGGGGGAGGCAAATAGATCACAGCATGGCTTGACTCACTGACAGAAGTCTCTCCATCGCATTGCACACTGACAGACCACTCACGAGGCATCAGAAAGGACCTGCTTTGTTTGACTGCTCTCACGTTGTTTTTTCCTGGAATGGGTGTTGTTATTAGAAAGTATCATTGCCATACCTTCATAGCTTCTCGACAAAGAGGATAAGATTTGGTTCCCCCTTCTTTGTTGATGTACCAAACTACTGACATATTGTCTGTCTGTATTGCAATTGTTTCACATGGGAGAATATCTTGAAAGGTCTGCAACGCTAGAAGGACAGCTTTCATCTCCAGGATACTGACATGCATCTTGGGCTCTTCAGGGGACCATGTACCTTGGACCATCCTTCCAAAGTAGTGCCCCCCCAACAGAGCTGAAAAGCGTCCATAGTCACAGTGGCCTTGGGAAAGGGAAGAACAAAGGGATGGTCTTTGTGAAGCGGCTCCACTGAATTGACAGAGTCCATTGAAGGATCCTCATATGGAACCTGGCCAGTAGAAAAGGGGTGATAGCTGCTGCCATGGAACCCAAAGGCTGGAGTATCCGTTGGGTAGAAAGAGATGAATTCTGGATCAGCTTCTTGACTTAGGACTGCAGTGTGTTTATTCGAGTGGAGGGAATAGAGGCTATCTGATTGACTGTGTCCAAACGAGCAGCTATGAACTCCAGACTCTGAGTTGAGATGAGCTGAGACTTGTTGGAACTGCCTGCTATTCCTAGAAGAGAGACAACTGTAGCAAGAAGTCCTTTGCTTGTAGTAGGTGATGCCTGTTGGGACAGTAAGGAGTCAATCGTCTAGATATGGAAACACCTGGAATCCCAGCAATCTCAAGTGAGTTGCTACCACTGCCATGCATTTAGAGAACACAATGGGGACTGTGGTGAGACCAAAGGGCAATGCTCTGAACTGATAATGACTGGTTCCCAGCCGGAAGCATAGGCATCTCCTGGAGTGCCTGCTCATTTTGATGTGATAATATGCATCCAGAATATTTGTCGAGCACATCCAATTGTCTTTTTGCAACAGAGGTAAAATGTACTGAACTAGGACCATCTGAAACTTTGCATACTGAACAAACTGGTTTAATTTACTGAGATCCAGTACTGGTCTCAAGTCCCCTGTTTTTTTGACACCAGAAAGGATCTTGAATAAGTTTTGGACCCTATCTGGCTTGGAGGGACCACTTGGATGACTTTTTTCCTAGCAGTGTTTTTATTCCTAGAGATGTTACGTCCCTCTAACTGGATGGAACAGAACATCTGGGACTTTTTTCTTGACTGTGGGAGAGGTTAGGGAAAATGGTACAGTATAGCATCTGGATATCATTCTCTGCACCCAGGATTCTTTTGTGATAGCTAGCCAGTCTCTCTGGTTCAGGGATAAATGATCCCCGACTGTCTCCAGAGAGTGACAGTCGGGCCTCCCTTCAGGAGCGCTGATAGGGCCTATCTAAAAAATAATCTCTAAATCCCTGGTTCTGCAGACCACCTCTGCCATGAGGGCGGTGTCTTCCATTCTAGTTCCCCTCTGCCTCTGGGGTATCTATCTCTTTGTGAATCCTGAAAATGATCCTGGAATTTCTTAAACATCACCTTTCTACCACCTCACTGATTCCTAGAAAAAGGCTTTTGAGGCACAGAAAAACGTTCACCCACGGCAGGCAGCATTCCCTCTTTTCACATCTGAAGAGCATGTCCTTAACTATGGGGCCAAACAGAGAAGATCCGCCAACAGGTACATTGACGACTGAAGACTTGAATGGTTCCACAAAATCACATAAGGGCATCCAGGTGTGTGTTCTGATGGATATGCCACCTGTGAGGTAACTTCTGCAGCATGGGAGATCAACCTCATGGATGCATTTGAGATACACTGTTGGATGGCCAGGACATGGACCCAGAAAAAGATTAGATAAGCTTCTTGACCAAATCTCTTTGCAGTCTCATAAAATGTGGCAAGTAATTTAGCAACCTAAGGACAAAGGTCACTGAAGCATAAACCTGCTTCCCAAATCTGTCCAGCACCCTAGACTCTCTATTAGGAGGATGGACAGAAGAACTCTGTTTTGCTAATTCCTTCTTTATAGCTGCAGCCACAACCATGGAATCAACTGGTACTCCCTTGCTCCAGTGTGCATGGTCTTTAGGGGGAGCTAGAATTTTATCCAGTGTTTTGGATACTGGCTCAACAGTATCTGGCTCCTTCCATGTCTGTCGAGAGACCAGATCAATGAGTTCATTGGCTGGGGGTGGACACCCAAGATGTAAATGGACCAGACCAGAAAGCTTCCAGGAACAGATTCTACCTGGGCGGGGATGTCGGAAGATCCAACCATCTTTTTGTTTGAGGAGACCCACTAGGATGTCTCCACAGAAGACATCATCAGGCAGTGATCTGGGGGACCCCTCCCCATCATCAAAATCAATTTCCTCTGTGAGACATCGTTAGGGGGAATCTAAGTGCCTCCTCTTACATGTCCTCTTTTGATGGACTTCCTCAGTGGAGTGTTCTGGGGAAGTGTCAGAAGAGATAATAATGTCCTGACAGACTGTCTGGAGACTCATTCTGGTTGGCTGTCCCAGTGAAAAAGATGGTTGAGGCTCAGAACAAAGGACAGTATGAGGCAGGGTTGTCTTATCTGAGGGAGGGGGCAGGGATATCTCTTCTCTAGCCAAGGAGAAGGCTCTCTCCACAACTTCAATGGCAGAATGCCTAAAGGAAACAGAAACGGACATCTCCAAAGGTGGGACCTTTCAGACTGTTGGCTCCAGCAACCCCACCAGTGCTCCACCAGAGGATGGAGTTGGACCTAAGCAATTCAGCACCAAGGTTCAGAGAGGAAGACATGGCTCTGAAGGTTCTGGAGTCTACTTCAATCCTCCTCTGGCTCAAACAGTCCTCTGGCTCTGAAAAACTCAGTGCCAGTTGGCTAGGAGGAACCACTGGAGTTGATGAGCAAACAGTTTTTGGATCTGAAGTAGACATCCCCAGGGATTTCAGATCTGATGGCTCCAAAATAGAAGGTTGGATCAGAGAAAGAGATACCACAGGGGAAGTGCCCAGATGTTGGTTCCCAAGCCCAGTAGGAGTTGGAGCCGGAAGAACCCCCATCTGTATCTGTACTCTGGGGAACTTCCTCATCATCTTGTCCATGTCTGCTTCTGAATGATTTCTGGAGGAACAGAGAGAGGACATAGTGGAAGGAAGCCTAGAGTATCTTAAAGGTGAACCCTCTAAGAAGGAAGAAAGAAGCCTGGATGGAATTAGAGCCAATAAAAATGGGTGAGTACAAATCCCTGGAGACCTAGGTTTTTGAATTGTCGGATCCAAAACAGATGGCTCTGACTTTTTATGAATCTTAGCTGGATGCTCCACTTAAGGAGCCAAAGTTGATGCTGAGAATCGAACTGGAGACCTTTAGCAGGATTCCTCTTTTGTCAAATTATCAGTTTTACCTCTATCTGACTTCTTAGAGGGAGTTTGAGCCCCAGCCACCAAAGATGATGTACAAGGCAAGAGACCTCGCAAAACTATTTTTTTCCTGTGATCTGTCAAGCCCTGGAGTCAAAACCAGCATAGATCACACAGTCCACATCTAGATGTGCTACACCCAGAATGAACACACATTCTCTGTGGGTATCAGCACTGGGAAGATTGTGCTCACAGGAAATACATTTTTAAACCCAGAGGGTATGTCCAACATCTTAACCAAAAAGGATGAAATGTCACCAAATAAACAGCAGAGAAATAAACAGTCTGCTAGGAAAACAACTATCCTAAAAAACTATAAAGAAATTTCTTTTTTTTTTTAATAAAGTAGAGAAAAGGAAAAAAACTACCAACAATGGTAGAAAGGGTGCTCAGAAGAGTACAAAGAGGTACCAGCAAGTAAGAAGTACCAAACAATGGTAGCTGAAGAAAGGGGAAAAAGTAATCTAATACACTAAATAATGGGAAGGAGGAAGAAAAAAGTTACTAGACAAAATTTAACTAACTCACAACACTTGAAAGATGGAAATATCCAACGAACACTCATTAAACACTCGAGAGCTGAGGAATCCACGTCTGATACCTAATGGCGCCAAACAAGACCTCAAGTACATTAGGTTGGTATGGGTAAATTGAAGAGCCTGAGAGTTCTAGGATCCAACAATCTGATAGAAACAGACGAGATGGATCCAAATCTCGGATCTGAACTTATAAGTTGAGGAATGAATGAAAATGACAACATAAGATACACTGTTAAACAAAATCTTCATCATTTTCTTCCCTTATAACTTCCACATTTCTGTAGGAATATAATCTCTTTCTAGAAAGTTCTGTTGACTGACTATACATCACTATTTTATCTCAGCTCTTTCTGTCTTAGCTATTAATTGCTGAGTCTCATCTTCCTGTAACTTTGACATACTTAAGTCTTACATAAATATTTACATTTGTGCCTTTTTTGGTTTCCCTATTCCTCTGTTCTTATATACATTATTCATTACATTTCAGAAATGATTTTAATACCTCAATATGATCTATAGGCACTCTGTTTTATTTTCCTTGCCATCTGCTCCCTATGTATGGCTGCAACCCTTTCAACTTTTTGTTACATATGTTGTGCTAAACATTTTTGCACTGTAGGTCATCAAAAATATCTGCTTAAAAGCAAACTTTCCAAATGTACGCATACTATCTAAATACTATCTTTTATTCCCTTTAGCACTCTGCAGTCACTCTTCTTGTTCTGCAATACTTAAAACCTTTGTCAATCTTTCTAAACATTTCCTATAACTTCTTTCCCATATGTCTTGCTCTCTTACTTCTGCTTTGTTCTTAAACTTCATTTTATGCCTCTGACTAGCTTGTCATTCTAAAGTCATTTCTGTTTCCAATAATGACTGTTGAATCATTTCCACCAGCCTTTGTTTAAATTCCTTTCTTTGTAACAGGTAACTAGTGCCTGTGTCTTATTTTTTCTATCAGTACCCTACATCTTTATCTTAGTTTTTACTTGTGCATAATCTGATAATAGTTATTGGTTGGGTCTCATAGCTTTCAATTAAACACACATGCTCTTGTGAAACATAATTTCTAGCCAGTCTAGATGGTTTATTGTACCTTGGGGAACAGTACATAAATTCTAAATTCCTGCTGCTGACTTCACATCCATAGCAAATATTTGTATACACATCTTCAGAAATCTACCATCTTTTGTCATATTTCCAGTCTATGTACTGCTGATGTATCGTGGCTATTACAAATCAGGTTTCAGTCCTCACCCATACATAACATTCACAAATGAAAATGTATTTTTCTCAAAATTCTCCTACACTTCATAACAGCAATTTTAAATGGACTATAAATATACAGCAGTGGAATCTTTTTCCCTGCCAATAAATCTACCATCAATGCCTTTTTTTCTCTTTTATCACAATTGGAGCCCATCTCACACTCAGTATTATTAATCCCTTTTAATTTGCCTCTGAGGTTCTGCTGAACTTCAAGTTTGAAATTCGTTCTTTGTCAAATGCACATGCTCATTTCTATCGAAATGCGTCTCCTGTAGCACTGCTATTTGTATCCTACACTTGTTAATAATACAATGCAGTACTCTTTGGCCATTTACATTCCAATTTAATAATGTCTGAGCAAGCACTGTATTAAAAAGCGATACTCCTACCCATTACACTTGAGAATGCTTTTATATACATATATTTCTAACTTGCAGCTTACATGCACTAGTGAATATTTGGCAGGCTTTCCTTGTATGTAGTTGCTTCTTCTCTACTCTCTTTGAACGCATGTCAGATTTTCCCACACTTTTTACTTCAATAAAAACACGCAAGGAAAAAAAAAAACATTTTCAAAACCCCATCCCCCTTTTAGGTCCAGCAAACACACAAACTATGTATACTTTTCCAAAAGGAAGTTTATCTCCTTCAAACAGAAGCAGCTGTCCCAAGCAAAAACTGCACTCAAAAGCATTACCTAGTCTAAAGTTAAGGTTAACCATTCTAAAGTGCATTTTAGAGCCAGTGTTCCCATTTACAATTATTTCTTTCTGTTCCTATCTCTATTTTCCCCAAGATGTGAAATGAAGATAAATTTAAAAAAAAGGTAGGGTCTGCACAGCTGTAGAGTGAGCTCCAATCAGTTTGCTGTAATACTAAACAAAAAAATGCATGTGATGCATCAGGCAGGCTCCTGGTTTATTTCTGGAGGCAGCTTCTTAGCTTTAAGACACTAGTAAGAAATATGATAGGGATCACTAAGCAAGTTTGGGAGAACCTGCAGAGTGCATAAGTTGTCTACAATGCCTGTTAGAATAATATCAGATGTGAGGACTGTGTATTGCGTGGATTAGGTGTGGTTCCTTCTGTGACTATGTGACTATTTGTGCAAAGAAGGCAGAGAAGGACATCCTGGTGAACTGTCTTTTGTACAACACTTGTCAGTAAATGTTTACATCATTAAGAACAGGCGTGAGGCACTATATTGTGAATTCCAACACAGTGAAAAAAATGCAATTCCTACAGTAAAACAACAAACTGTAAAACATACTTTTACAAAGCATAGTATGTGTTTGCATGGGACAAGCCTCTCTACATCTTCAATGTGACAGCTGTGCCCCCCCCACAATACCACTATTTGTATGTGTACAAATACTGTACAAGCATACATTCATATGTAAACATATGCATATATGTTTTATGTATGTATGCTTGTATGCATGCACATTAACTCTGGGGTCACTACCTTACTGCCATCTCAGACATTGCATGCATTCCTTTACAACTGATTTAATAGTCTCATAATTCTGAAAACTGCTATTGTAGACGTTCTTCATTAATCACCGTTTTATTATCCAAAACAATATGGGATGTATGCTGCCAAGGATATTGGATATCTGGCCAGATTACAAAGCTTCAGGCTCCTTCCTCACATACAATGCATTCCTCTTTTACCAGCATTTATAAGCTTCAGGCTCCTTCCTCACATACAATGCATTCCTCTTTTACCAGCATTTATTTGCATTTTAAGAGTGGACAATGTGCTATCCACCATAGCTGGTCTTTCTCATGCTCAACACAGTTCTAGGGAAGTAAGTGTTCAATATGCTTTTGCATACAGTCTGTGTATACCCATAGTACTGTTGCACTGCACTGGGATCCTTTGGTAATGCCCTGCTGTACAACTATACTGCATGTCTTGTAATGTCTGAAAATGCATCCTTCCACACATGCCTACCATTTTTGCTCCTCAAGGAGACCTGAGTCAGCAGTTATAGCTAATCATACACTGTGGAATGCAGAGCTTCAGCATGATGTGCCACGGAGAGTAAGATTTTCTTGTTCTTCCTGCACAGGAAATTCCTGGAGCACCTGCTAGGGAATTATGATGGGTCCCTAAGGAATGCATGACCTTGCCAAGATTGTTGTGAAATGTCAGTGGTTTCACCTGTTCTGTAGAGTAGTGTCATTATTACAGTGAACCGTGATAGCACCACCCTGACATGCTTCAGTAGTGGAAGGCAGAAGTTAGAGAAAGAGAGACAGGCAGTAGCATAGTGGGTGCAAAGTGCTGGGGAGCACATTAAATCAGCCAATCTTGATCTCTAACTCAATACTGGCTCTAATAGTCAGCATCGCACATGTGGTCAAACATGAGCACTGTAGCTCTCCATGTATGGTCTAAATTGTAGCAAGCTGTTTGCTACAGTTTAAAAGTAACAAAAAAAAAAATCACTTTTTTTTTAAGCAGAAACCTGTGTGCTACAGTACTGCATGCAGACAGGGTATAAACATTAGCAACTGTTTGCTACAATTTATTATAAGAAATCTTTTTAGTTTTTTTTTTAAGTAAAACATGAGCACCTAGTTCCATGCAGGCAAGGTATAAACTGTGAAGAATTCTACAAATTTTATGCACGTTTTTGAGATTGTTATCTTTTTGTTACTTGCATTTACATGAAAGCATACCAAAGTATATTTAACTACTTATTGTGATCAACAAGTCTTATTACTGTATTATACCGAGTACAATAAATACACAGAGATAACTGTTTCAGTTAATAAGCTTTACTTTCATATTTTTCTTTTCAGATCTACAAGTATGTAACACAAATGCGGTCAGCTCTCTATGGCAAATACCCAAAGCTTGTTTATGCACGGTTACATTTATACCAGAAGGTCTGGTATTTTTCTCAAAGTCTGATGTAATACAGTTCTTTCTTTGTAAAACAGTTTTTCTTTGTTCTTCTAATTTATGACTTGTTCTTGATTTAAGTTCGGCGTTCCAAGGAAACTCAGTCTTGCATTATCTGAAATGTGGTGTTCCAGCACTATCTGATGTTCCAACTTTATCTTGCTTGATGTTCCATCTCTTTACTTCATTGATGTCCTTCCAGCTGTCATCTGCGTAGTTATTTTTACAGACTTTGTTTCTCAATAACATACTCCTTTACACAGATACCAAAATCTAATTAAGCTATGCCAGCAAACGTACTACTTTTTATTTTTCAACATTTTATACTATTTCTAAATTAACCCTTTATATTTCATATTATTCTTGCAGCTTTTATTCAAGCTAATAATCATGCTAGCAGTAGTTTGAAAAGACAGTGTATACTAAATAGAACAGTGTATTCTTTCAGTTCCCTGTTTTTTTAATTTGTTTGAGGAACGGACTAAACTTCAGTTAAAGAAAAGACTGCATTTATTTTATCAGCATTGCTATTTACAGCATTTACTACTTTGTTTATATTTACAATCATAACTTGTTGAGTTATTGTAACTCTTTGTAACCTGCAGCATATAAACTATTGTAAGATGTTATTATTTTTATTATTATGACTCTTAAAACTATTAACACAGGATGTATTAACCAATTTAGCAACTTGGTCCCAGATGATGACTATCCTTTAACTATATCCCACTAATTATGGGCAGTGTCAGCTTCTGTTTTTGTCTTTTACTATAAACACTGGGTTATTTGAAACCACACATACAAACTGTGGTGCCACTTTAACAAACATTTTGAAATTTGAAGGCAATATTTCCATTTATACTAAATTGTAATCGGTCTATTAAATATGCGTGTAATGACTTACTAAATAGTAGGTTTTTATTATGCTTGTAAATGTACAATTTGTGAGATATCTTGTCCTACTAGTTTTTATACCAAGCACTTTTAAATCTGCATTTGGTATTTTTAAAACTTGGAAATGTAATATTGAAGTGCAATATTGTTTGTTTGGTATTGTTGCCCTGTCACAGTACAAGTGGATGATATTTTTACCATTTGATCTGTTTGAAGTATTGGCCTGTTACTCAAAATGGTAAGTATTTTAACTCATGTTTCTTTTTTGTATTACTTTCTTGTTTATACAAATAAACAGAGTATTGGTAGAAATCATACCCTTTTCTTCCCCTGTTGAGTTTATTCTTATTTTTGTGTTGTCTACACATCGTCACATTTTTGCATGATGTCTTTCCTTGTCACAGCTGTTACATTTTTGAGGTAATGTACAGCATCTAATAGAGACAGAGCTGTTTACTGAAATGTTTATGTCAGTCTTTGATTTTTTTCTGCTTTTATGTATGCCTGACCTTGTTCAGCTAATGATGCTGTTATATTTGTGTTAAATGTTATCCTCTCAAAGATACATGCTGTATCCTTTTTACAACTGAAATTGTCTTGTGTTCTATTTTGTGTAGCATTTTTTAACCAAGTTTTATTTGTGAAATACTGTAATTACCTCTGTTTTGATGTTCAGAATGATGCAAATGAAATGCAGATGTCTGTGTTGAATGGTGTGTGCCTTGTCTTGCAGCTGCATTTTTATCTACAGTCCTTGAAGCATGTTTCAGACACTGAACATTCAGCTTGTCTCAAGCTGTACCAGATTATATGTATGCTAGCTAACAGAAATACAAGTATTTAACTAACTATATTATTTTTACATATATTATAGCAACAGATGTGTATATGCATCTAACTAGCGAATAGATGTGCACATGCATGTATACATTTTTAAATATATCTATCACTGTATACATTCCCTCTGTTTTATTTTAAATCCAAACTGTCTATATTAGTATGTACTTTTTAGTCAAGTTATATGGCTATTAACTAGAAACACATTGGGAAACAAAACTTTAGTTTTTGTTTGATACAGCAAGTTAACACAGTTTAATATTGTCAACACAATGATGACAACCATTACTATTAGAACAGGATAAATCTGAATATGACTCTACACAGTGTTTTATACAGTAATTTATTGACAATGCTTGAGTATTTTATTGCAAAGGCATTGCAGTCTTGTTTTTTGAAAAAAAAAACGTCACAAATGTCAAGCTTTGACTTGTTACTCTATTTACATAGATAAACCATTTACTATACATTGTACAAAATACACTTGCTTGTACAGATTGTTTTTGTATTTGTATATATGTGGCTGCAATGTACACTTAGTCCAGTTTTACAAACTTAGAATTAAACTGAAGGCTGCTAATTACATACCTTTTGCAGTACTGTTTACACAGTTAGTGTAAAATTGAAAGCATGCCCTTCCCCCTGTAGTATACATAATTTTATTGCAGTATTATTTGTTTTATACTGTGAGAACTGAATGTATGCTTGCCCTTTGGCTGTTACGCAGACTGTGACACTTTAGTCTTAAACATTTGCTTTTTGATTTGATTTTTTTTGGCCATTTTTAAAAGCAGAAAATATTTGTATAAAGCTTTTGCTGTTGCCTATACTGTCAAAGCTGTAGTAGGAATTGCATTTACCTATTTTGAAAAGACGTTTACTGTTACTACTAGCTATATGTACCCTCCCTTTTTGTAAAGGGACCTGCATAATTTATTTTAACTGCATACCATAGCCCATGTACTGACTGTATTCGGTGTAGTATTTACTTGCAAACAGATTATTAATGACATGCATGCACAATTGTGACATGTTATTACAATTACTAAACAGGATTAGACTTTTGTGCTGTTTGCTTAATGCTGTACGCGAATACTTAACAATAATGTTTTAGAAAAACGTAAGCCAATTGGCCTGGCAACCAGTCATGTTTCCTTGACCTTATAAATTTCAGTACCAGTAACATTTTATGTTATGCGACATTCCTTGTAACTACCCATTCCAGCCTGGAAAGATTTGAGTTCACATTACTTACTTTTTTTCTTTTTGCGCATTCCAGACGCTTAACCCATAACTCCTTCAGCTCTTACTTGTACCTTCAGTCATTTGTTAATATACTTGCAACTTGATATTAGAATGCAGTTGTAAAACTCGTAGAATTATAATAAAGATTTGTAATTTGCGTAACTATGCTTAATGCTGCTTTTGAATACTGTTTTTGTTGGAGTCTTTGCTACTTTATATGCTATGATACAATTACAAAATATTGTAAGAAACAAAAGAGATATTGACTTAACTAACACATTCTTGAAACAAATATATTTACATGATTTACATTTGCTGTTGTTTGCCTTTTTTTGCACTTTAGATGAAAAGAAAATACATGCATGTCAATCTTGTGATGTCATGTCTTTTCTGCGTTTAACTACTTTTATTTGATTTCTATGCCTTAGAACTGTTTTGTTATTTTAAAATCACTATTTAAGTGCCTTGCTTTAACTGACTGAAAGTTTGTGCTGTGTACGCTTAACCATTTTCTAAACGTAGAATAGTACGTCATAAATTGTTTTTTATCAGCGCAGTTAACTGCTGCTTTAACTCTTTACTAACCAGATTATATTTATTAGTATTCTGTTCTGCTGACTTTAACGCTGTTATGCACTTTTGAAAAAGTGTTTGCATATGTTGTCTGAACTTTTTGAACTCACTCTGACTGGGTCTTAGAAGTTTATTAAATCTTTTTGTCAGTTTACTATGAACCATGTCTCTGTTCTTATCGGTTTTGTAATGTGCAGTGGTTTTATGCCACTTATGTCTAGCAAGATGTACAGAAGATTTTTTAAATAACTGACTGGACTGATATTGTAACACTGAAACCAACATTTGACATGTGGTGACAGGACATAATGCACCTGGCTGTTTACCATCACTTACATGACATTGCACACAGAAAGCAGTTTTATTATGACATTGCACACACAAAGCAGTTTTATATGAATTGCACAATAAAGCACTGACATCAACTTTACCTAGTAAAGTACTACATGTGCTAGAGTTCTATTTACACCAGTCTTTAAATCCTGACCATACATAGGGTTCATAGGGAGGTACTAGGCTATTGGACCTAGGGCCTATAAAACCCTAGCCAAGAAGGTACCCTGGCTTTCACCACCCAAGAAAATTATTTTCCTGTGCCACTGTCGAGCAGAGCCACAGAAGTGATCTTTGGGATGAATTTCCTATTTCCCATCCAATCATCAAGATTCTTCTTGAAGAGTGCTAATGAAGAGCTTTGTTTGATATAGATAGGCAGTTTGTTCCAGAGTATGGGAAGTCTCTGGGACAGGAATCTATCCCTCTAGCATGTTCTGTTTATTGTGGTGACAAGGTTTAGGTCCCTAGAGCACGTAACTCGGAGGAATTGGGATTTCTTTAAGTGGAGGATGTCCAACAGCCCTGGGTTTGACATAGCTTTGTATGTTAGGCAGAGATCGCCTCTGAGTAGGCGATATGCGATGGAGTAAAGCTGGAGATTTTTGAGATGGTCTGCATATGGCATCTGTTTGAGGCTGATAATCCTCTTTGTGAGGTATTTCTGTGGTCTTTCCAGTTGTTGTAGGGGTCTTGTGAGGTACATTCCAAAAGGAGTGTTGTACTCTACAATGGGTCTAATGAGTGACTAGTAGAAGAGAACAATTACCTCTTTTTTCCTGGATGAGAAACCTTTTGTGATGAGGTGTGCCACATAGAAGGATTTCCTGACTACTGTGGCAATGTGATTATCAAAGGACAGACTACTGTCCACCTGTATCCCAAGGTCTCTTATCACACTTTCGGTGTTAAGTTTACTACCACCTATGTGGTAGTTTATGGGTACAGCGTTTTTACCAAAGGGTATGACAATGCACTTTTTGGCATTGAGCTTGAGGCCATGGCTTTGACACCAGGCATCTGTCTCAGTGAGGCCCTTTTGTAGGATGTCCACATTGTTAGGAGTTTTGATTATTGCTCCTAGTTTGCAGTCATCGGCAAGCTTCATTAGCCAAAGACCTTCTGTGTTAGCCTGTACTTCAGAGAAGTAGATACGAAACAGGAGAGGACCCAGGACTGAATCCTGTGGTACTCCACTTGTCACTGGTCTGAAGTCGGATTTAGAGTCTGCTACTTTCACAGTGTGGGTTCTGTCAGTGAGCCACTTGGCAACCCATCTTGTGACATAGGGATTTATACTTAGTTTAGTGAGTTTATCTATAATTCCAGAGTAGGAGATGGTGCCGAAAGCCTTGGCAAGATCTAGATAGGCTGCGTGAACCACCTTACCCTCATCTACGGCTTTGGTGACTGCTTCAAAGAAGTCTATCAGGTTTAGAAGACATGATCTGCCTTTTACAAACCCAAATTGGGTGGGGTCCAGAGTCTTTGTTTATAAGTTCCATGATGATTTGTTCCATGGCCTTGCAGATCAGGCTAATTGAGCGGTAGTTCCCAGGGTCCGTGGTGGTTCCCCCTTTGTGGAGTGGGATAACCATCGCTGTGCACCATTCAGTGGGCACAAAGTCTGATGTGAGGCTATGACTGAACATGGTACTTAGCTGGGGTGCCAGTTCGCTCTGTAGTTCGTGATGAACGCAGCCTGGGATGTTATCAGGTCCCATGAATGCTGTATTCTTGGCTTTGGAGAGTGTGGGTTTTATCTGTGCAGCTATGATTACAGGAACTTTGCATTCTTCCGGTATAGAGATGGGCCCTTTAGGGGGTAAAGTTAGCACTGAATCTATCTGCCAGGATGTTGGCAGTATCAGCTGGTTCTGTATATTTAGTGCCGTTGTGCTTTACCTCAGAGCAGATCTGAGTGTTGCCATTGAGATTCTTGACATAGCTACAGAATGCTTTGTGGTTGTCTTTAGAATCAGTGGCAATTTTGTTTTCATAACTAACTTCGGAGGATTTTATGAAGGATCTCAGCTTCTTACTGAGGCAGATCAGAGAGTTCCTCCAATCGTGGGATTTTACTCCTTTCTGCAACAGTTTCTTTCTTCTGTTGCAGAGTTTGTTTATGGCAGAGAACCACCAGATTGGCTTCATTTTTTTGGAGGATAGCATCTTAGTTCTGTTAGGGATAGCACGATTCATGCACTTGTGTAAGTGCTTATAAAGTGCAATTATGTAGGATTCAGCGGATGTACCTCGACTGTCCATCTGCATGGGTGTCATGAAGTTTGTCACTTCTGTCTTAAGAAGCATGAAGTTGGCTTTGGAGACATTGTTTATGGCAGTTTCCCTAATGGGGGGTGGGGACGGGATGTGGATGTCTAGGGTGATTAGCTTATGGTCGGATCTGACCAATGAGGAATTGACCTTTGGTGTGGAACACCGGTCACCATTGTTGGTAATGACCAGGTCTAGGATATTGCTGCCCCTGGTGGGGGTGTGGATAAGTTTATCCAAGGTGTTGGAATTTATGACTTCCAGAAAACGTTGAGCAAAAGAGTTGGTACATGAGTACTTTTCCCAGCTAATGGTGGGGTAGTTGAAATCGCCCATTATTAGGGTGTTGGGTTGTAGCCTAATATTTTCCAGTGTATCTAGAAATGGGGAGTGGGAATCCTGGGGCATGGTGAGGGATCTGTAGCAAGCTACAGTTTGGATTGCGGTCTTGCCCAGAGTTAGTAGCACTTGGATAATCTTGGATGCATTATGCTGAGCAACTAGCCTGGAGGTGTGGGTATCCTTAATAAATATGGACACACCTCCGCCTTTAGTGTTTCGGTCCAGGTTAGGTGGCCAAAAGGTGTGGTATGAATTACAGCCTGGTAGTGCAGGGGTGCTCTCTGGAGCCTTGAAAGAGGTCTCTGACACTGCACAGATGTCGATTTTCTCCATTTTAAGGAGTGCCTCGAATGAGTTAATTTTGAGGTTTAGACTTCTAGCATTAAGTAGCATTACCCTCAAATTTTGCTTGCTTGTACCTGTTACGGTGGTGAATTTGTCATTTGAACCTTGCCTTAAAAAGGCACTATAGGGGTGGCAAGAGCCTTAGCCAATATCCGGAATCCCAAGGAGGACAGGTGCAGCCCATCTATGGCAAAGCATCGTGGTCTGTCAATCATGTCATCCCAGGCAGACAGATACTGGATCCCCTTAGAATGACACCAGAAGCTTAGCCAATTGCTGAAGTCAATCATTTTGTCCTTGTACTGCGGTATCATTCTGGGTGATGGCAGGATGCCACTCAAGGCTAGGGTCATACCTGCCTGGGCTACAAGATCGGAGAGCTCCTCTACGTCTCTTTTCATGTAGTCCAGGGAGGTACGTCTCAGGTCATTCACACCAACATGGACAATGACAGAGTCATATTTGTACTTGTTGTGGAGTGCTCTGACTGTGTGCGTTACATGGCGGATCCTGGCACCTGAAAGGCAGCTGACAGTAACTTTCTCCTTGTTTAGCCTGGTGAGTGGAACATCAGTGTGCCTGACTATAGAGTCTCCTATGACTAGAGTGTTGGGTACGTTGTTATGCCTTATGGGCTGTGGTTGAGTGGTACACTGAGTTTGTGGGCTATGTGTCATTTGGGTTGTGTTGGGGGGGTGGAGGTTGGGTGCGTTTCTGCTTTGGAGGGCTCTGTTGCTTGGGCAATTTTTATTGAGAGTCTCCGCGAATGTAGGTGTGTGTTTTTTGTTTCAATGTCTGCGTTTTGGTGGTGTAGGTTTTGAGGGACTATGTGATGAGTGTGGTGTGGTGCAAGTGTTTACCTTCTCCTACTGACTGTCTATTCCAGTCTTGGGTGAAGAGAGCTTTGCTTCCAGTTTGGCTATATAAGTGCATCTCTCACAGGTTGTAGTGTTGGGTGGTAGGAGGAGAGGGCTGTCTGTGTACATGAGGCAATTGCTGTATTGCCCCAAAATGCCGAGATTCATCAGGTAGACAGGAGAAAACACTGGGAGCTGACCCTTAGACATGCCTGGATAGTTGCTTATTTATTAAGTACTAAAACTGTTTTCCTCTAGATAAGTGAGAAAAGTTGAGTGCTGTAGTAATTAGTAGCTTATTTAGTGCTTACAATGAGTTCTGAACAAGTGCTGAGTTCAAAGAAACAGATCTGAGTGCTAAAACTAAAAAACTGACTAGTTCTAAGGGAAAATTTGAAGAGCAAATTTTATGGCGCCAGGAATAGGGGAACCTTCTCCAAAAAAAGATGGCCTGGATTAGTGCTCAAGTTATACAAACAAAGCTAGATTCAGCAGGTCTGAATCTAGTCTATGCTACAGCAAACAAGGTGTACCAATTTCAGAAAGAAACTGTTCAAATAAGCAGGCACAATAAACCTCTAACCAGGAGCTCCCAGCTCAGAAGGGCAGAATCTAATCTTTCCTCCCACAAGAGTGTAGATCACACCTTCTTAATGTAAAATAACTGGCCCAAAGCCCAAGTGCTTAAACCAGAACTGATACACTTTTAGAATAACAGGCACTAGGCCTTCAATCAGTAACTCCCAACTTAGAAGGATGTAAGCTACCTGTCCTGCCACAACAGTGCAGACCATAAACCTTCTTAATGTAAAACAACTGGTCTGAGGCCCAAGTGCATAAACCAAAAGCTTTGAATAACACTTACAATTTAATCAGGCTACTAACAAGCAGTAATAAATGCAGCAGAATAAATGCAATTAAGTACTTTTAAGAACAGGCAACCAAAGCAAAATAAAGTAGGAAGAAACACAAATACAGTAAACACAGATGAATAAAGTGCAATTTTTTTATATATAACAATAGAAAACGAGCAAACTGATTTAAACAAATTACTCAGTTAACCAGTAAAAAGCTCAAAACTGAGCCCTGTTCTAGAAGCCTTTAATCAGACCAAGTTCTAACTGCACACTCCTGCCGCTAGGGTGCAGGGGAACCTTCTCCAAAAAAAGATGGCCTGGATCAGTGCTCAAGTTATACAAACAAAGCTAGATTCAGCAGGCCTGAATCTAGTCTATGCTACAGTAAACAAGGTGCACCAATTTCAGAAGAAACAGTTCAAATAAGCAGGCACAATAAGCCTTTAACCAGAAATTCCCAGCTCAGAAGGGCACAATCTAGCCTCTCCTCCCACAAAAGTGCTGACCACAAACCTTCGTAATGTAAAATAACTGGCCTGAAGCCCAAGTGCTTAAACCAGAACTAATACACTCTTAGAATAACAGACAGTGAGCCTTCAATCAGCAATTCCCAATTTAGAAGGATGTAAGCTACCTGTCCTGCCACAACAGTGTAGACCACAAACCTTCTCAATGTAAAACAACTGGTCTGAAGCCCAGGTGCTTAAACCAAAAGGCTTAGAATAACAGTTACAGTTTAATCAGGCTACTACCAAGCAGTAATAAATGCAGCAGAATAAGTACAATTCAGTACTTTCAAGAAGAGGCAAAAGCAAAATAATGTAATAAAGTAGGAAGAAACACAAATACAGTAAGAGCAGCTGAATAAAGTGCAAATTTCTTTTCTCTGTGTTAGGTAGAATGAGCTAATGACAACAGACTAGGAGGAGTGTCACAGATCAAATATAAAGCAGGGGTGGGCAATTGCAAAGCCACTAAGTCTAATAAGAAGATACCAATAAGGTGGGAGAGTGGGGAACAAACAAAAGTTGTTAGACCACTATTTAACACAGCAGGAATAAGGTGGATGAAAAAACAGCAATTTCAGCATAGACCAGAAGTCAGCAAATATATATATCTAAATCAATCAAGTAAAAAGATTAGGCTAATGCAGAACTTTGAAAAGAAATGGCAAAAAAATATACTCATCACTTTATATTTCGAAATGTTTCAGTAGCAATTTCAGTCAGAACACAATGAGTTTCAAGCAATGAATGCAGGACTGTCATTACTGTCTACCTGGAAGGTAGTCTTACATTTAATACTTTTCTGTCTTATGGCATCCATGCTGTAGAATGAGAAACAAAAAGAGAATTACCAGTCTCTGTGTGGAAGGTGGCCAAATCTTCCATCGAGAAAGAGTGGACAGTCCCTCGTTGATTCTCTGAAAAGGTCAACCACAGTTGGCAGATTCAACTGTGGAAATGCGCAGGACCTGTGGAACTTGCAGAGAGGCACTGGTCTGCTAATGGATACTGTACAGAAGAAGGAGGCAAATGTTTGCACTGGAACAGAACGTACTAACTGAATAAAATAAAAAAGAAGCTGTAGTTGTCACAATAAGAAACCATTCGGTCCGTCAACTGTGGCTCGCCATTGAAGAATCCTACACAGCGCATCTTTCTGTTTGGTATCTTGCTGTTACTTGCATTTACATTCAAGCATACCAAAGTATATTTAACTACTTATTGTGATCAACTAGTCTTATTACTGTATTGTACTGAGTACAATAAATACATGAAGATAACTGTTTCAGTTAATACGCTTTACTTTCATATTTTTCTTTTCAGATCTACAAGCATGTAACACAAATGCTGTCAGCTCTCTATGGCAAATACCCAAAGCTTGTTTATGCACGGTTACATTTATACCAGAAGGTCTGGTATTTTTCTCAAAGTCTGATGTAATACAGTTCTTTCTTTGTATAACAGTTTTTCTTTGTTCTTCTAATTTATGATTTGTCCTTGATTTAAGCTTGGTGGTCCAAGGAAACACAGTCTTGCATTATCTGAAATGTGGTGTTCCAGCACTATATGATGTTCCAACTTTATCTTGCTTCATATGTTACATCTTTTTACTTCATTTATATCCTTCCAGCTGGCATCTGCATAGTTATTTTTACAGACTTTGTCTCTCAATAACATACTCCTTTACACGGATGCCAAAATCTAACTAAGCTATGCCAGCACACTTACTACATTTTATTTTTCAGCATTTTATACTATTTCTAAATCAACCCTTTATATTTCATATTATTCTTGCAGCTTTTATTCAAGTTAATAATCATGCTAGCAGTAGTTTGAAAAGACAGTGTATACTAAATACAGAGTATTCTTTCAAACTATAGCAACTGTTTGCTACATTTGTAGCTAGCAGAGTGCTACAGTTAATTACAAGATGAGATGATTTTTTTTCTTTTTTTAATAAAATGGAAGAGGGTCAGGGTTAGGACACAGAAATAGGACCTAAATAGTTAGGCAGGAGTGGGCATGGGTGCATGTTGTGCATCTGGCCACCTGATTGGTGTGTCAGCGAAACAAATGTCTGTTTTTTTGTTTTTTTTTTTTGCCCTTCAATGGAAGAGCTGGGTGAGTGATCGGCTTAATTCAGTAAAGTACTTGTGATTTTTTTTTTTTGCTCTTCACTTGAAGAGCTGACTGGGTGGGGGACTGGTTCATGGTACCAACACTGAGTGCTGGTTGAGCCAACCACACTTCTGGAGAGAGAAACATGTATTGTAACCATTTTTTTTTTAATTTTTCAACTTCCGGTTCTGTTACCCAGTGTACTGAGATGTGCATAATTTGTTTTACAGTGGCTGAGGAGCAAAAGTTCAACATGGCAGGATGTTTCAGGAGGTGGAAGCAACTCTTCCACTGGTGAGGTACACATGCGAAGTGTGGCATTGCACTTATATGTAATGCGTGCACTATTTTTGTCATTACTGCATTGACAGTTATGGTATACGTGCAGAAGAGTGACAGTTGCCTCTGCCCACTCCAGCCAATGCCTCTGGCAGTGGGTCGCCAGTGATCAGGCTGATTAGTATAATGGTCATTTCAGTTTAGATGGAGTTATGAAAATTACATACTGGCTTTATGATGCTTTTCTTTGAGTAATAGTGTCTGGATCAGAGGAAAGGTAGTGGAGGCACATATTAAGATTTGAATCAACTTAGAGAAGAAAACAATCTGTATTCTATATTGTAGTGTGGAGAATGAGAGAACATAAGGTTTCTAATGTGTAGTAAATACTTGACATTGATTAGATCAAAAACAATTTGCTTATCCATTTTGTTTTCTCTCCCCCAAATCTACAAGACATTGCCCAGTATCTTCCCTTGGCCCAGCTGTTCCTCCTAAGTGAAAAGGCCAGGCCCATTCATTTCCCAGGCACATTGACAAACCTAAGGTCCATTTGTTCCCTCACTGAGGTAAAAGCCTAATCAGACAACCTCTCAGAAGTGAGTTGGATGTTAGGTAGTAGGCCAGTCTGCCCGTTGTGTGAATGTCACTAACCTGCTTTCATCTGTGGAGTGTGAGCTCAACAAACCCCTGTCTCAAACAGGGTATACATGTGCTACCAAACAATATACCAACCACCATGCTAAGCAAAACGCCACTGTACAGCATAGGCTTACTGGGGTATCTTCTGCAGGTGACACTACCACACTCCTGTCTGTGTTGCAGTGAGGCAAACCACCATCCTTATCCCACGACAGAGGAGACAGCTTCAGCTGCTCATTCCTATTCCCTCACCCAGCACCTCCAGTGCCAGTTCCACTAGTTGAAACAGGTCATCTGTATTGAGGTTAGGGCATTATATCTCTAAGCCATGGAAATTCTTTTCTTTTATTTCTTAAGCAGTTTCAACAGAGGTTTAGTTCACTTGTGTGCTGACTTCTCATTATGTGTTGTAGTGGCATATCTAAGCTCAAAATATGTTCCTTATTCAAGTTCTGACAGCAGAGAGACCAAAAAAAGCAACCTTTTTTCTCATTTCATTAAACAACTGCTCTTTCACAGAGTTAAAGTGACCTCATAAAAAGAATACATAAGTAACAGAGATATGCTGGGGCAAAGCCAACCACAAAATGCTAATTTTAATATGTGAGCTATATTTACATGAAAATCTGTATTCCTCAATTACATGCGTTTATAGCTTTTGCATATTCTGATTTGTCACGTTCTGTATCGAAACTGAAGAGCAGATATGTTTTGAGATCACACATTTCAACCAGACTTAGCAAACTAATGGAGATAGATCTATCCATGGAATGCCTCACCTCTACGAGAACTATTTAAAGATACCTGGATGCCATTCCATTACTTGCAAGTTGGGCAACAAAGAATGATTTTCTTACAACCTCAGCCACATGTTAGTTAAAGGCCAAATTACTGTCTACATACATTCCCAGATCCCTGACTACCAGGTCAACTCTTAATTAGCCTGGGTAGCAGTTTTCCCAAAAGGCACTATAATGGGCCTTTAGCTTGTTTTACATACATACAGATGAATGGTCTGATTTCATGAAGAAGCAAACACTACTTAGGCACATATGATAAATTTGTTTCCATGTACATTTACATTATAAAATATATGCAAGGCTTCTTGCATCTTTGTGTTTGCAGTTCAGAAAAACTTCCTTAACTTACTGCCAGTAAAAAAAGCTTTTTTTCCCCCTCAGAAGACTAAATTCAAATACATGAATCAGATGGTTCTGTATGAGGCAAATCAGTCTTTCTACTACAAATTTCAAGTTCTAGGTAGGTGAAAGAACACAGTGCATAGGCTTGAGATATTGTTCATGTGAAGTTAAGCAACATCTCTGTAGTCACACATTTCAAATGAAAAAAAAAATGGAATAGCATTCAAATAATATTTTAGTTTGTGGTTTATTCCACATACAACCCAAAAAGAGTGCTGCACCTTTCATGTTCCCTCTGTGCACTGTAATCAGCTTAAATGTTATTACATATTGAGTGAAAAAAGCTTCCCCCAATCAAATAATCAGTGTAAACAAACGCAAGTTTCAGCCAAGCACTCATAACAGCTATTTCCGATTACCCAACAGACTCTGCTATACTTCTGCTCTGAGAAAGTATTTACTTGCAGTGTCTATTGAAATATGTGAAGGAAGGCACTAGCATACAGGCAAACACTGAAGACCATGCGTATTCACTGAGGAGTAAAACAAATATGTCTTTTACAAATGGTGTAAGAAACAAGATTTTGGATCCAGAGAATGCTCTTGAGCTCAAAATAGTTTTTTAGTTTATTTTTTTTTTTTACTTGTTAAAGTTATTACTTCCTTCTTAATCCAAAGACTCTGGGTTCCTTTAATATGTGAATGATCTCTGCTGATAAAGATGCACACCTGGGGACAGAAGCAAATGTTCTATATATACAGATGCAGACGTACTCGAGACTGGAATATATGCTACTCTGATAGGTAAGTTGTAGCGGTAGGTTAAAAAAACAGAAACAATGTGAATTGTGGCAGTCTTAGCCATCTGAGTTTGACTGGCATCAGGAAACAGAAGGTGTCAAACCACAACTACTTCAATGAAAAAAACAGTAAACAAATAAAATTGTTACTCGTGTGTGTGTGTGTGTGTGTGTGTGTGTGTGTGTGTGTGTGTGTGTGTGTGTATGTATGTATGTATATATATATATATATATATATATATATATATATATATATATATACACACACACAAAACAAAAGCATCAAAAAAGCAATGCAAAAAAAAAACTATACATCCAATGTTGTTTGCGGGGGGGGGGGGGCTAAACCCACTTGTACCACCACATGAGGGACTTTACCTCCTCAGTGTCTTTACATAATAACACAGTAGTTACACAACTACAGGGAAGTCACTAACTTCTAAACTGCTATTTGGCAACAGCACAATTAGTTTTCAACATAACAGAATGTCCATGCTTGGATAATGAAGTGCTTCACAAAACAGCACTTGCAATCATTTTCCTTTGCAAGCAAAGCATATGTTCAGACTGGTTTTGGTGTTATAACATGCTCATTCTGACTGCTGCTTGAAGAGGTTTGCTCTGTTTATTATGCCTTGAGCTCCAAAGACATAAAAGGTGACAGGCTGTCCAGAACACAAATCCACATTTATTTTAAATAGTAAAACACACCTTTAAGTGTTTTCATCGTCCAGTCACAACTTCATCAAAATAAAAAATCACTAGAAAGCCAAACATAAATAATTATGGATTAAACCATTCAAGTAACCCCCCCACACACACACACAGACTCCACTTACATTTTTAAAAAGACAAGAGTATTTATGTCTTAAGCACAGCCTTACAGTTCAACGTAAATGTTTAGGTCTGTGGAAATCAGAAAGCAGGTATTTTTCAGGCTTGTAGATGGTGCCACAATACACAAAATGTTCTCATAAGTTTCAACAACTTGTTTTGTTGCTGGAAACTCTGTCATCTGGTTCCCACCGGTCTATTATGGTCAAGAACCTATCCCTATCCAGCTGCCATGCATGTGTCAAAGACTTATTACTGAGTCTGCCAAGGAGGAGCTCCTTCCTGGTGGATAAACTGAAGAATCAGCTGGCAAATGAATGCCCACTACTAAATGTCCAAAAGTTTCCCTTCCATACCTCTCAACTGTTCATATTTTCAAAAAATGTCCAGCTATTTGCCTTATATTTTTGATCTGTTCCTCATAAAATTTGTGATGACTGAAGTTACTAAATAATTACATAATTTTGAGTTATTTTAGCAACTTTCTAAGTTTGAAAGGGCAATATTTAAACAATGTCCCAATTTTTGGGCCTCTGTTCCCTCATTACTTTAGGCTTTGCCCAGATTTCTTGTGCTCAGAAGTTTAGAGGTACACTCCCTGCATAATGAGGCAAGTACATGTACTACCCTAATTATATTATACCACGGTACTACTATACTATCTGTAATTATCTATACAGTTCTTTTTTTTTTTTTTCTGCAGTGCATCACCCAAAACACTGCACTCATTTATTTCATACAGATGTTCAGCGAATATTCTCTGTATCGGCAAGTACCTTCCCATAAGAAGGAGTCTAGATTTTCTCCCCAGTATAGCAGGAAGACAAGCACCTGTTTTCTGGAAATAGGAGCTGGAAGGACAGCAGATATCCCTAGTGAAGATCTCTGTAGTTGTACCCACCATAAATGTTCCTCGGATAAGTCAACCAGCACTAAAATCTGTTACTGGAAGAGTCTGCAACTTGGTTCCATAACTTTCTCAGTATTCACTGGGCTTTCCTCATATGAGGTTTTGCACTTGCAATCATCATAATGCTTGAAAATAAGAATGCAGAAGCCCTGAGGTACTGTCATACACAGTATTTAACAAGACTCAAATCTGGTTTATAAACCTCATTTCTTTACTTCTGCATGGTGGAAGGAATACCTTTATCTATGTTGAATCTAACATAACCAATATGCAGAAAGGGATGTTCTCTGATCTACAACCAGATATCATGGACAGTAAAATTAAAGGGGCTCTAAAAACCTTGCTAATAGCAAGAATGTAAGTGATGGTATTCAATCTGAGATGTTTGGAAAAAGGTCAATTTATATTCCAATCCCACAAAAAAGCAATGCTAAAGAATGCTCAAATTATCAAACCTTTCTTATTTCAAGTATTCTCAAGATTCTGCAAGTTATACTCCAGCAATTTATGGACCAGGAACTTGCAGATGTAGAGGCTCACTTTACATGGTCATCAGAGAATAAACTGACAAAATCCATTAGATAATACGAAAAGCAAAGGAGTTCCAGAAAAATATTTATTTCTATTTTATTAACCACTCCAAGTCTTTGATGGTCAAGACCATAAGAAACTGAGACAAGTTATCAGAGAAATGTGGAAACTAGGTCACATGAACTTCCTCAACAGTATAAATGTAGAACAAAAACAAAAAAAACAAATATGAAATGATGATTGGTTCAGGACTAGTTAAAGAACTTGAGAAGGCTAGACACTGTCAATTTATTTGTTTAATATATATGCTGTTACATCATGTGAAATGCTGGTTTAGATGAATCAGGTGCTAAAATCAAAACTGCCATAAGAAATATTAATAAGCTTACTTATGCAGATGATACCACTCCGATGGCTGAAAATAAGTAAGAGTTGAACAGTCAGTTGATTACAATGAAAGCAGAAAAGTACAGAAGCAGGCTTGCTGCCTGTATCAAAAAAATCAAGAAATATATCATCTGGATGTATCGCTTCTCTGCGAATAGATGACAAAGAAATGGAAGTAGTGACAGATTTTATTTCTTGAGCTCAAAGACCTCTTTGTATGGTAGCTGCAGCCATGGAGGTAAAACACACTTCTTGGAAGAAAATCTATGGAAAAAATTGATAAGATTTTGAACCCAGGCAAAACAAATGGCAGCATTCCAATTCAAAAAGGTTTAATAACAAAAACAAATACGTAAGCGCTTTCACAGTGAATCCTACTGCTTCCTCAGATGTTTAACACTACAGCAGCTTCAGTTTAAATAAAACTCCTTAACTGAAAACCAAATAGATAAAGCCCCCTTAAAGGCATACACATATCTTTCAAACAAACATGCATTAATCAAATATGAATAATTTTTCATAAAAATACATATAAAAATGGTATTGAACAGAAAGATTTTATTTATTAATTTATTTTCTAAGAGGCCTTGCTTTAAGTATAGGCTTAATAGGAACTTTGTCATTAAGTCCCTTGCCTACATCAGCTCTTAACTTAACTATCCACTTTGTTTCATTGACTTCTGTTTGATTCCTGATGTCCCCCATTCTATTACTAATTTGAGTATTTTCCGCTATCATGAATTTAAAGTTATGTGTGGCTACATTATTCATAATATGTTTGGCAAGAGCATTCGTTGCAACTTGTCTATGAATATCATGTAAATGCTCCCTAATCCTAAACTTGAACTTCCTGTCTGTCTTGCCTATGGAAAATGAAAACATGTTTCACAATAAGCTAGATAAACTATGTGTTCTGTGTCACAGGTACCTTCAGTATGAAACCAAAAAGTTTTACCAAAGTCGGAATAAATAAACCTACCCGAGCTATCTACATATTGAGAATAATTACATTTATTACATGGCCTTGTAATTTTATTAGCTCTTTTTATGCCTTCTCACTTCAGGTAGCATAACATTTCTTTTCATATTAATCATATTCTTATTAAGGAAAGATGGTGGTGTCCCTACTATTTTTTTAATATCAGGGTCCGCTGCTAATACTGACCAATATTTCCTATAAATCTCTAGAACAGGTTTGACATTATTGGCATAAAGAACTGGCATCCTAACTAAACTACCATACATATCTTTAACATTCCTACTACGTTCAACATTATCTGAAAAACAGGGTCTAACTGTTGTTGTTGTCCTACAGTCTCTAACTTGATTTAAAGTCACACACACATTATTTTTCTTATAATCCCTCTCTACAAACCTATTTTTCAATTGTGAAATTTCTCTGTCAAACCTTTCTTGCTCAGCACATATCCAGTGATGGATTTAGGCATGGGTGCAGGGGCACACGCCACCCCCTTTTTCCCTTTTGAACACCTGTTGTTCATTTTTTCCCCCAAGTTTGAATGTACCGTTTCATTTTCTGAGCCGTGGAAAAGAAAATGCAATGTCCATTTTTCAGTTTCAGCATCAGTAAGTGCATTTTCTTTCTTACACCGAAATCCCCAATCTACCCTGATTGTCAACAGACTAGAATGTCTCCTCGGAGATGCGCTTGGAGGTTGTAGTCAGGTGATATTTTAACACTCCTCAATTGCTCCTCCAAAAGCATCTCCAGTGTAGCTAAGTTAGGCATATTTATTGACAGCTTAGGAAAATCCTTTGTTGTGTAAAAATTTTTAAAAGTAAGACTTATTCCCTGAGTATGTCAGAAACAACTTTGCAGAGTTCCAGCACTAAATCAGTGAAGAACAAGGAACTGAATCATTCAAACCTAAGGTATTTATTTATTTTTATGTTCTGCTTTGAAGGCGACAAAGTGGTGTCCTGACATTGTGGCTCATGATATCCTTAACAAACACTTTTGGGCCTACTGTAATTTAGCATTCACTGTACCCAATTGCCTGCCCTCATATGTCTCAGGTTATGCTTACTGTGGAGTTTCTGATTTAAAGTCCTCTTCACTCCTCTAGTATTGACCTTCAGAGAACAATGTACTGGTTTCAGGGATTAATCAGGGCTCAGTCTCGGTATTGCTGTTACTAATGGTGAACATGCTGCCACTGAAACATGTCACTCATGTCAGAGATATATTGTCATTAATATGCAAATGATAGTCAATAATGACTATTCTTTTTTAGTCGCATTCTTGTCATGTGTCAGAACTTACTGCCTTGGAATGCCATCTTTCAGAGGCTTGTCAGTACAGCTTTGCGGGTGGCCGTGGTGGTACAGCGGTTAGCATTGCCGCCTCACAGCAAGAGGTTCTCCGGTTCGATCCTCGACTGGGGTGCCTTCTGTGCTGAGTCTGCATGTCCTCCCTGTGGTCGCGTGGGTTTCGTCCGGGTGCTCCGGTTTCCTCCCACATCCCAAAGACATGCTGTAGGTGGACTGGACACTCTAAATTGGCCCTAGGTGTGAGTGCGTGCATGTGTGTGCCTTCTGTGGAAGGTTGGGCACCGGGCTGGCAACTCGACACTGTAAAATTCCACTGCCAATCATGAGCAGACAGGTGATCCGCTGTGGTGACCCCTAACCGTGAAAAGCTGAAAGAAGAAGAAGAAGAAGGTACAGCTTTGCACCCAATCAGACAAAGACAGATGTGATCCCGTTATGATCCTCCAATTATCCATCACAGAGGTCCATTCTCCCCATATTTTTTATGGGAAGAATATACTAGAATTTGTTTCTCATGTGCGCACTGTGAGCATGGCTGCTGACAATAGGCTAACACTTCAGGTCTAGGCGTGAACAGTTTGTCAGGACATCTTATATTCATTTTATGAATGTTCCTTAATGAAATCTGATGCCATTGGTAGAACATAGAGAGGTGAACCATACACTTGTAAATTTTTTCTGATTATTTCAATTCTTTTATATTGGGTTTATGATAAGTAGTCTAATCAGACAATGTGGAGTTCAGAATTCTGTAACCAGTAATTTTTCTTTCTTGTCTTGCTCCATTCATAGCACCCATCTGTTTCAGAATCTGTGCTAGCTGCCAGTAGTGGCTAAGTCAGTTCTTAAAGCATTAGTTCTGACCTTCTGAGTCCCTGTGTGGTCAATGTAGCTGTGACAAGTGTTTGGACAAGTACAAACTGAAAGGGGAATTATACTCAATGATTGGCCTAACGAGTGCTGAGTACAAGAGGAAAAATTATGTTCCTGGATCTGGATCCCATACCCTTCAATATACACTGTGTGATGAAAAAGGTTGCTCATACCGGTTTCTTTACAATAGTGGATACATGGTGATCAAAGGACAGTTCATAGTCAACATAGGTTCCCAAATTTCCAACTACAGGATCATTTTCCAGACGGTGTTGTTATTATGGTAGCTTTAAAG
Organism: Protopterus annectens; assembly: GCF_019279795.1. Classification (NCBI taxonomy): domain Eukaryota; kingdom Metazoa; phylum Chordata; order Ceratodontiformes; family Protopteridae; genus Protopterus; species Protopterus annectens. The sequence goes on from NC_056725.1 coordinate 141,382,872, forward strand.
GGAATCATGCTTGCCGATGGATACAATCATCCATTTCTTGGCATTTAGTCTCAGTCCATAGTTTTCACACCAACTATTTGCTTGGGACAGGCCCTCTTGAAGGATTCTGGGAAGTTTATTATGGGACTGAGTTTTCACTCATCTGCAGATGTGGTCAGCTGCAATCCTAACTGACCCAAGGTCTGAACCCTGGGGTGATACACTAATGACAAGTGTTTTCGTGGAGGTAGAGCCACTCATCCTTACATCCTGTGTTCTGTTTGTAAGCCAGTTTGCTATCCAGTAAGCTATTAGCTGGGAGAGTTTATCTATGATACCTGAATGTGGGATGGGGTCAAATGCCTTTTCAAGGTCCAAATAGGCACTGTGAACTGATTGTTTCAGTGACTTTTTCAAATAAATCAGTCAGGTTAACTAGGCTGGCCCTGCCCTTGACTAATCTGAACTGGGTTTGGACAAGAGTCTGTAGGTCACCTATATTCCTATTTATAAGTTTCATAGCCTTGCAGATGAGGTTGGTAAGACTTATAGGTCTGTAATTACTTGTATCTGCCTTAGCTTCACCTTTGAGTAGGAGAATTGTTGTTGCTGTCCTCCATTCACCTGGCAGAAAGCCTGTTTTAAGGCTAATATAGAATAGCTACTACAGGGTGGTCTGACAATTCATTTTCCAGGCTAGCCAGTAAGTAGCCCTCTGTGGTGTCTGGCCCCATAGACATAGTGGACTTGGAATTAGATAGTGACTTGAGGACTTGTTCTTGGGATAATTTATGAGGGTGGGTAGATGTGGGTACTTAATCAGGGAATACTGGACAGAGTAAGGGTGAAGTTGGAGTTGAATTTGTGCCCTTGTAGACTGGCAATGTCTTTTGGATCTGAGAATGTTGTCTCATTTATTATTAGCTCAGCACAGTGTTGGGCATTGTCTTTTTTTTTTTTTTTTAGATTTCTAACATAATTAAAGAAGGCTTTGTAATTATATTTTGCCTGGTTGGCTATTTTTGCCTCATATCTGGCTTTGATTGATTTGCTCAGGATTTGCATTTCTTGTTTGGTTTAGCAAGAATGTTGTTATCTTCATGAGAGTTTTGGGTGGAATGAGATTTTTTTTTATTATAGATTCTGTTAATAGTAGGGTTCTACCCTAGGTGTTTATTTTAATTTTGTATTTTTTTTCCGAGGTGGACTTATTTATTTGTGTAGCTATTTACATGTGCATAGAAAATCTTGAAATGGCTGTTTTAGATTTTATGAGAGGAACAAGTAATATATTATGTAACATATGAGTTTTTGGACCTGTTTAGAGGAATCAAAAATGTATCCTTTGATGTGCAGACAACAGGCTGGAGATGAACTTTTCTTGCAACTAATTGGAAACAATACAGTGCAGATATTGGTACATACAATGATACTGAGCTGTATTGGTGAGTTGATCAGATTGATCGGTATAACTGTATGAGCACTGTATGTAAAAGCCTTCAGAATATCAACAAAGGGCCTATATCACTAGAGAAAGAGAGAGAGGCAAGCGCACACACACACACACACACACACACACACACACACACACACACACACACACACACACACACACACACAAACACACAGAATAGGTTGTCATATGGCAAGATCAACACTCGTGCAAAGTCATCCATTATTCTGCCTAGGAATGCTGGGAATGAGATGGGCAGAAATAGTCTTCCAGGAGTATGCATTAACCAGGTACTACAAACAGAAAGCTTGGTCCAGCCACCTGCTCCCTGTTTACCCAATTGCTTTATGACTTGGGGTGACCAGGCTTTGGGAGACAAGAGATGATAGATAAGAAAAGTAAAGGTAGCAAACATGAAAAAAGAACTGGAGAATAGAGTGAAGTAAATGGTAGGAGATAAGGACTTGGGGAAATTATGTGATGAATCAGTCAATAATGTAATGGTACAGGGAGAAGTAAAATATCTGTGAATATCTGTGAAGATGGTGAAGGGAGAAAATGCTAAACATGGGGAAGGGTGGAAACTGAGTCTTGTTAATCTATGTGATTCACAAACTGGGCTTCATAGTTAAGGGCAATATTAATGGATAGGGGCTAATAATCTAGATTATTTTTGTTCCAGTGCTGCTAATATTTCTATTGTATCAAAAGAAAAGAAAAAAAAAGAATATTACTATTATAAGGTCTAACATATCTATATAATAATATAATGTTATGTTGGCTTAGGTCTTATACAAGTTGTATAAACTGTAATGCCTTGTTTTGCGCTACTTCCTCTTCATTCAAATATGGTTTAAAAATAATTAAATTTGTGTTTATTTTGTGTTTATTTTGCTTGATGTGACACCTCCTCTTGAGCTTTTTGGCATGAAATGTATACTTGTATTTTTCATAACATTCAAACATTCTAATGTCTTGCAACACTGAATTCCAGCTCCGGTCATGTCATGACATATGTATGAGATTACTGTTGCTAACATCTATATTTCATGTAATCAATGTTTAATGATTTATTTTTGAAAGCTTTTCTCCATGGATGCACTCGGAAAAATGGGTTTAGAATGGCCAAAAATATTTTTTAGAAAAAACTAACTTAGTAAATGAATACATAAATGAGTAAGTATTTCAAGTTCAGAAATCATTGCATAGTCATGTTAGAGTGAAACATATGGTTGCCTGAGTCTGTTGTATGCTGTTTTAATGAGTTTTTCCCTTCCCCAATGTCATTCCTCCGTACAGCTATTTATATATATATATATATATATATATATATATATATATATATATGTATATGTGTGTGTGTGTGTGTGTGTGTATGTATTATATCTCTCTCTATGTATATGTATGTATGTATGTATATATATATATATATATATATATATATATATATATATTCATGGGAGATGTGCCTCCCCACACACAAACATATGTTCATGGGGGTACAGGGGCAAGCAAGTGGCTTGCCCCCTTCAGAAGATGCTTGTCTTGAGCTGTGCTGTTACTTTGAATGTAACTGGCACTTTTGGGGATTTGTATTTGTGTGCCACATGTCTCTGTACGTCTCAGATGAAATTCTTTATTGTAAATAGGTTTATAGTTTAACTTTTGCTATACATTGTTGACCGTTCCAACATGGAAAACTTCCATATTTATCATCTATTTTTTTTCTATTTTACATATTTTGTTCTTTATAGTACAGCTTTTGCTTTAATGTTTTGATCTTTTGTAAAAAAAAAAAACTCAGTACTTCAAGAACTATATTTTTCACAATGTAAAGCTTGCAATATCTGTCAAATCTTCTTAACTCTCCCTATAACATCTTTAGTTTGACTATTACATGTAATCGTCATTCTTACTTTCCTCTCTTTTATACTATTACTACTGCTATTTGGGACTACTGCAGGCTTGTTGCCGTCATTCCTTGTCTCTAAATTGCATTTGAATCTGTTCTTTTTTGAAGTGCCTCTTGAATTTCTTTCTAATTCAGTCCCAGCATAGCCTCTTTCCCTCAGTTCTTTTGGTAATAATTTTATCATGTGCAAAAAAAAAAAAAAAAAATTAGTATACATGACATTATGTAAAGAATGTAACAACTTTTATGTAGGAAAAATAAATAGTAGGTTGAAAGACAGAATTAGGGATCACATTTGGAAATAAATACAACTGTAGTCAATAATGCTTTATTTAAGCACATTAATTTGGAAGGGAGTGCCAATCCATTTGAATTTACTGGTTTAGAATTGTTTAAGTCAAGTATTAGAAAAGGGAATTCAAAAACACAAATGGAAGAAACAGAATATAAATGGATATGTAATTTTAGGGTTGATTATTCTTCATGTATTAATGAAAAAGTGTGCATACATTCATTTTAAAGTCAAGAGGGTTTAAGGAAATGTCAGTACCACTTGGTTTTAGTGAAGTATAAAACTTAACTTTTTTTTAAAAATGGGGTGTAAACACTTGAGAAAATGTTATGGGAAAGGTGTGATAAGCTTGTATACTGGGATTCTAATTGTTTTAATAAAAATTTTTAGAATAAAATCATTATGTTTATTGATCAGTAGTACATCCCGAACTAGGTTTTGGTTCTACTTGTGACTGTTCCCGGACTTATCTGCTGGAGCTTCCAATCACACTGGAATGTAAATAAACACAACTTAAGGCAGAGATTGCTACAATGCAATTGTAAAAAAAACTTCTGGGATGGAAAATGGAGGGAAAGTTTAATGTCCAGTTTTAAGCAAACTGAACAGTACTGCTCTGAGACTGATGGTCTAAATGTTACATTAAAATACTGTGTATGATGTAAAGAGGAGTGATATATGTATCAGTAAAAAATGGCTGCAAAACTGATAAGTGAAATTGGACTGCTTTTAGAAAGTTTGATACCTAACTGTACGTTGCTGGTGTGGTACACAGAACAAAAGAGAAATTGTAATGTAAGAAGATATATATATATATATAATAGGAGAAAAGAAAAGCTGACAGAAAAAAAGGAAGGCAAAAGAAGGAATATAAGAGAGAGAGAGAGAATAAAACAGAAAGAGAAAATGGAGGCTAGAAAGGAAGAATAAAAGAAATGGAAGACAGGAATGAAGGAAGGAATAAAGAAATACAAATAGGAAATAAGGAAGAAAGAAAAAAAGGAATGCACAAAAGAAAAGCAAGGAAGAATAAGAAGGATGACAAAGGAAGGCAGAACTAAAAGGAAAGACAAAAAGAAGGATTAAGTGGAGGGAGAGAATGAAAAAAGAAAAAATGGATGAAATAAGTAAAGAAAGAAAGAAACGGAGAATTCATGAGCTTGTGTCAAAATCTATAAAAATGAAAACAGCAGGAAGCAGTTAGAATGTTGGCAATGTGAGTGTAATAAAGCCAGTGAAGGTGAATAGAAGGTGAAGTAAAAAGCAAGAAAGTTTGACATAATAGAAGCAGGATAGTTTCTGAGACAGAAAGTGTATTATTGGGAGTCAAGGGACTAAATACTGTGGGAATGCGAAATATGTGTGAGTTTTGTGGAGATGAAATTTAGCAATGTGGTTGTAGGAAAGATGACATGAAGGAAAGGAGGGAGAGTATACAAAGGACTTATTGTGGAAGATGATTCTGGCTATTACAGCAGATATTCTGGAGAGAAAATGAAGATGACAGGGGAAGGAAGATAGGAAGGTCTAATAGCACTAAAGGATCACTGAATAAATCAATGCAGAAGTAGTAGCAAACTGTCATAACACCAAAAACAGTCATGAAAATGGCAATGAAGTCTGATAGCTAGAAATGAAACAGTACAGAAATATAAGAATATAAACCAATTGGTAATTATCTTAAAAGCATAGGGAGAAAAAAGAAAGGAGAAGGAATATATGACAGTTCATGAAGGAGGTTCACTTAAGAAAAATAGGCAGGAAGATGAAAGGAGAGGAGGAAATTGGAGAATAGGTAGCAGTGAAGAAAAAGGCAGAGGACTGAAAAGGGGTAATGTAAGTAGACAGAGCACTTGTGACAGAAAAGGGGTGAGAAGACTAGAGGAGGGAAGGTACAAACACTAGTAAAGAGAGGAGGGAGAGAAATAGAGGCAGGAATGTGGCAGAGATTGGAAAAAAATAAATTAATCTTTTAGGAAAAGAAAACATTGGGGTGGCAAGTTACATGGAAAGGACTTACAGAAGGTTGAAGTGACAGAGAAGTTTAGTCTTCAGACTTAATAGCTATTTAGATAACTTGCTATTAAATTGTTGTCACCTGAGCATTTTTTATACCTTTACCTTAATTCAGGGGTGTGAAGGAGCTGGGTCACCATTCATTATCTCAGTCACCACTCCTTTAGGTTTTCTCTTTTTAAATGTTTAATTTTGCTAATGTAGGGTAGCATCATGTCTGAACTTCTTTTTTAAATTGTATTACACTATGCCTAATACAGAATTACACATGAATAACAATTTCAGCATGGCTTTGTGTGGTATCACATAAACTGAAATTATCCAGCTATTTGATTTCAGTCTTGCTAAAATTGTACAGGTTTAAAATAAAATGAAGAGGATATCTAAGTCTGCATATACTGCATTTGAAAGTATGAACACTGTGTTTTTAATACAAGTTTAAATGTTTGTCAGTACTGCCAGACACCAGGGATTGTTGGGTTTTAAAATATTTAATCTGTGTTGTGAACATTTCTGTACGTTTCACATTCATATTGGTGCCATTGTTTGTTTCAGTTTATTAGTAGGCACTGTTTTTTATCTTTTAATACAGTCTATGCTTTTCATGATTTAAGTGGGGCTTTTGACATTACAGAGATTTGGATTGTAGTGTAGCTGACAGACACAGATACAGACAGACAGACAGACAGACACACACACACACACACACACACACACACACACACACACACACACACACACACACACACACACACACACACACACACACACTGCCAGAGTGGGATGATTATGTCGCCTATGTTTATTTATTGTATTTTGGCCAGGAAATGGGCTGGACCAAGAACCATTTTCAGCAGTGACCAAGAACATGTGGCAGAGTACAATAACCATGACAATATTCATTGGTTTGTATTTTGTTAAAGCACTGAGACTGGCTTATGCCTTTATTGCAGCTATGTGCTCAAAATAACATAATTTGAAAAACTATCACATAACTGGCTGACATATTTATTGTTATGATGAGCCCAAAACAACATTGTGTCCCTGTATGTGAAACCAAAGTGTATTTGGGAGTTGTTACCTGTTTCTGCTACCACAGCCACAGCAAAATCATGCACGACTGAATGGATACTGCTGTCTTTCCACATATGATGTCAGAGCTTCATAAGGTAATTTTTCCACAACCATCAAACTCAGTGTCCCACTTTCCGACTTCCACCCTGGTAGTCAACTAACCAGACTGCGCCTCTCCTTTTGCAAATTCCTGGATCCACCACCAATATCCTACATACTCTCATGCCTTGACCTCTGACTATATTGTTAAAAATTTGCTGTGAATGCATACTAGTTCTATGCAAAAATGTATTTCTTTAACAATCTTTCCTAAGTACTCCTGTGATAATTTTACCTTCATTAGGCAGACTTATTTTAACATCCAAGAAGTCTATGGAGGTCTGGGAATATTTCATAGTAAATTTTAGAAAAGTAGAGCTCTGATTAAAATAATTATAGCATTGCTCCAAAGCTTCCAGAGGACCAGTCCAAGCTAAGAAAAGGTAGTCTACAAAACGCCAACAGAATCCTATATAATATCTATAGGGGCCATCTATAATATGCTCATGTTCCCAAACAGCCACTATAATGTTGGTGTAGCTATTGGCACACGGGGTGCCCATAACTGCGCCATCCTTTTGTATATACAACTGACCGTCAAACATGAAAACATTATTTTCTAATACCAGTTCCATTAATAAGGCTACTATTTCCACATTTTTGCAGTCAAGATCTGTGTGCTTATCCAAGTACTGTTGCAACATCGCTATACCAGTCTAGTTCGGAATGACTGTAAATAAGGATTGCACATCCAGTGTAACAACAAACATACCCTTAACCCTAGAATCAGTTTTATAAAAATCATATAAATCAGTTATAAACAGTTTAGAATCGTTCAAAATAATAGGATTCTGATCAACTAACGGTCTCAGTTTCTTCTGAAAATATATAGACAGGGGCTTGGTGCACCACCCCTTCCCCAAGACTATAGGTCTCATGGGGGGGTTTAAAGGGTCTTTATGCACCTTCAGGATCCCTTGTATCATAGGTATCAGGGGCTCATCCACTATAAAATACTGGTATAAGTCATAGTCAAGAGCTCTAACTGTTAGACTCTCTTTCAAGGCTCTTTGTATTCTTTCTACCATTTTATGTATGTCATTATAAACAATCCTCTTATAAAAACATTCATCATCCAACATATGCTTCATTTTAACATAGCAAAAACATTATTACAATGGGTCCTCCTTTATCAGCAGGATGTATACAGATTGTATCATCATCCTGTAAATTATTTAATGCCCTTCTTTCACTCTGATTCAAATTAAAAAACCTCCTAGCATAAGGTCGCTGCACATTATAGAAGCTATCATTCAACACTTCACAACACAGTTTCTCATAAACATTAAGCACTGGGTGATTTAATGGAGTGAACACACTAGGTTTACGTAAACTGCTACTAGATTCATTATTACCATATATCACCTTTAACATAACAGTTCTCATAAAACATTTCAGATCTGATACATAGTCCATTACCTCAGCAGAGCGAGCAGGTATAAATGAGAGACCTTTTTCAAGTACCCTCTGCTCATCCAGGCTAAGTGTCCTTCTGGAGATATTCCATACTATGGACTGCCGTTGTTCAACCACATCTTCTTCAAGGTTTGGATGGTGCTGTTCATTTCCTGATCGAATTTCCTCTTCAGCCGTGTTTGGCTCCTCGACCTCTGCCTGTCACCTGATCCATTCATCACAATGGGTAAAGGGTACACCAGAAGTTGTTTTGTTCCTTTTCTAGCAGGAGCTTGTTTTCCTTCATTCTGAACAAGGGAGGCAGCAACCTCTACTGATGGCTGGACTAGAGGAATAGACACAGTCTTTCTCCTTGCTCCTGGGTCTTCTCCACTCGTACTGGGTATTTGCACAGATGAACCCTGCTTTTCTAACACTTGTACATGTTGAACACTACTCACTTGTGATGACGCTATTGGCAAAATGCTAAGTTCATTGTGAGAACTGCTAAACTCTGTCCGCCTTCTGTTGGTTACTCCTGTACTGGGTGTTATCACAGTTGCAGACTACTGATTGGTTCTACTATTATTCTTTGGCCACGCAAACACGTGGCCATTTGAAAAATCTTTTTTGTCTCTCTCTAGCTTCCTAACTTTACCCTGTAAAGATTTATTTTCTTGTAAAGCTAATCTCCATAATATTATTAATTTTAATGTCTATCAAAACTTCTGGAAAGGCTGCAAACAATTCATTTTGTACCGTTAACACATTTTCGGACAAAGCTTGATCTTCCAGTCTGAAAAAGTCTATAAGCAGTTTCATACAATTAAAACTGAGTTCATTGTTCATTTTTTTGCCATTCTGCTAACAAGGAAAGGCAGGAAGCATCTGAGTAGTGTTAAACATCTGAGGAAGCAGTGGGATTCACTGTGAAAGTGCTTACATATTTGTTTTTGTTATTAAACCTTTCTGAATTGGAATGCTAGCATTTGTTTGGCCTGCGTTCATTTACACTTGCTTTGTATGGACTGTTTACTATAGTGAAACAGGCATTTATCTGGAAGATTTTGGTGCTGTTCTTTTGTCTATTATTTAATTTTTGCTACCAGAATCACCAGAGCTATGGCAGAAGTAAGTATGCCTGAGGTGGAATTGGACTATGTACCTGGGAGCCGTTCTACAGTTAATGATGTTCCTACCAGAGACAGACTGCATGACAGTTTGTACAGGGCTTGTAATCCTTTACTACAGGATGAACTTACAGTAAGTAGTAAAAATACAAGGTCACAGGATGTTAGCTTTGCACTCCTGCGGGAAAAAGTACATTATCTTGAAGACTGTTTGTTTAAGCTCAATAGGCTGAAAAATGCAACATTTTTATTTTGAAGCTTGTCTGGCTTTGAATATCATTCTGAGGGGACTTCGCATCCTTAGGATTCCTACACATGGAAATACCTACCCCTCCGTGTTAGCAGAATGGCAAAAAATGAACAATGAACTCAGTCTTAATTATATGAAACTGCTTATAGACTTTTTCAGACCGGAAGAGCAGGCTTTGTCTGAAAAAGAATGAACAGTACTAAATGAATTGTATGCAGCGTTTCCAGAAGTTTTGATAAACATTAAAATCAATAACATTATGGAGACTCTAGCTTTACGAGAAAATAAATCTTTACAGGGTAAAATTAGGAAGCTAGAGAGAGAGACAAAAAAGATTTTTCAAATGCCCATGTGTTTGCATGGCCGAAGGATAATAGTAGAACCAATCAGCAGTTTGCAACTGTGCTAACAACCAGTATGGGAGTAACCAACAGACGGCGGACAGAGTTTAGCAGTACTCACAGTAAACTTAGTGTTTTGCCAATAGCGTCAATACAACTGAATAATGTACAACATGTACAAGTGTTAGAAAAGCAGGGTCCATCTGTGCAATTACCAAGTACGAGTGGAGAAGACCCGGGAGCAAGGAGAAAGACTGCATCTATTCCTCAAGCCAGCCATCAACAGAGGTTGTTACCTCCCTTGTTCAGAATGAAGGAAAACTAGGTCCTGCTAGAAAAGGAACAAAACAAATTCTGGTGTACCCTTTACCCATTGTGGTGAATGGATCAGGTGACAGACATAGGTCGAGGAGTTGAACACGGCTGAAGAGGAAATTTGATCAGGAAATGAACAGCACCAACCAGACCTTGAAGAAGATGTGGTTGAACAATGACAATCCATAGTATGGAATGTCTCTAGAAGGACACTTAGCCTGGGTGAGCAGAGAGTACTTGAAAAAGGCCTCTCATTTATACCTGCTCACTCTGCTGAGGTAACGGACTATGTAGCAGATCTAAATGTTTTATGAGAACTGTTATGTTAAAGGTGATATATGGCAATAATTAATCTAGTAGCAGTTTACGTAAACCTAGTGTGTTCACTCCATTAAATCACCCAGTACTTAATGTATATAAAAACTGTGTTGTGAAGCGCTGTATGAAAGCTTCTATAATGTGCAGTGACCTTAAGATAGGAGGTTTCTTAAATCTGAATTAGAGTGAAAGAAGGGCATTAAATAATTTACAGGATGATGATACGATCTGTATATGTCCTGCCGATAAAGAGGGACCCATTGTAATAATGGACAAAGATTTTTACTATGTTAAAATGAAGCATATGTTGGATGATGAATGTTTTTATAAGAGGATTGTTTATAATTACATACATAAAATGGTAGAAAGAATACAAAGAACCTTAAGAGACAGTCTAGCAGTTAGAGCTCTTGACTACGACTTATACCAGTATTTTATAGTGGATGAGCCCCTGATAACTATGATACAAGGGATCCCGAAGGTGCATAAAGACCCTTTAAACCCCCCCCCCATGAGACCTATACTCTCTGGGAAGGGTGGTACACTGAACCCATGTCGATATAGCTTGAGAAGAAGCTGAGACCATTAGTTGATCAGAATCCTACTATGTTGAACAATTCTAAACAGTTTATAACTGATTTATATGATTTTTATAAAACTGATTCTAGGGTTAAGGGTATGTTTGTTGTTACACTGGATGCGCAATCCTTATTTACAGTCATTCCGAACTAGACTGGTATAGCGATGTTGCAGCAGTACTTGGATAAGCACACAGATCCTGACAGCAAAAATGTGGAAATAGTAGCCTTATTAATGGAACTGGTATTAGAAAATAATGTTTTCATGTTTGACAGTCAGCTGTATTTACAAAAGGATGGCGCAGCTATGGGCACCCCGTGTGCCAATAGCTACGCCAACATTATAATGGCTGTTTGGAAAAGTACAGTTGTGTACACCTACCATAAATGTAGATGTTCGAGTGTCTTCACTGTTGCAGTCATGACTGTAGGGTTCTCCCCTGCCGGCAGGCAGCCCTCAGTCGGCCAGAATCCCAAAGTCTGGGTCCGGCATCGGCTGTTCAGCCACGCTCCCTGACGTCAGAGCTCCAGGAGTACAAAGCTGACAGCCGACGCCATCTTCTCCAGTTTTTCTTGCCCCAGATGTCAGGAGTCCCAAAATGAAAAAGGTCCCAAAACCTTTGCAAATACACCTCAGAAGAATGGTGAAAAGTAAAAATAAGGGGACAGGAGGGAGGGAGGGAAACCCAGACTGCAACAGTGAAGACACTCGAACATTTACATTTATGGTAGGTGTACATAACTGTACTATGTTCATCGTGTTTCACTGTTGCAGTCATGACTGTAGGGTAGAATCCCAAAGCTGAAAGAAAGGGAGGTGGTCATAAAGAAGAAGGGGCAGCTAAAAGGCCCTGCAAGACTGCAGAGGCAAAGCCTGCCCTAGACTTAGAGTAGAGAGGTAGATTGTAGTGCTTAGAAAAAGTACGCACTGAACTTCAAGTTGCAGCTTCCAAAATGTCTTTGGTAGGAACTCCCTTGAGGAAGGCCGCAGAAGTGGCAGCAGCTCTGATGGAATGAGTCCGTATACTCCCTGGGATTTGCTTTCCATGGTGTGAATAACAAAATCTAATTCCATGAGCAATCCATTTAGAAATGGTCTGTTTTGAAATGGCTTTACCTTGAGAACTTGAAGCATAAGAAACAAACAATTGTTCTGATTTTCTGATGTGCTTGGTTCTGTCCAGGTAAAAACGTAGTTGTCTGTGTACATCCAAGGAATGTAAGATCCTTTCCCCTTTATTTTGAGGAGTGGGGAAAAAAGTTAGCAAGTGGATAGTTTGATTTAAAGCCACTTTGGAAACCACCTTAAGCATGAAGGTAGGATTAGTTCTCAAAGATACCCTGTCTTGATGAAAAATAATATAAGGTTCCACAGCCATAAGAGCTTGCAACTCGAAACTCTCCTAGCAGAGGTTAGGGCTAACAAGATTGCTGTTTTCCAAGATAAAAACTTGATGTCAGAAGAGGTAGCAGGCTCAGAAGGAGGCAAGGTTAGTTTTTCCAGAACATAGTTGAGATCCCAAGCAGGAATGGGAGGAGACCTAGGAGGTCTTAAGTTCTTAGCTCCTCTGAGAAACTGACTCATGAGCTGGTGGAAAAAGATGGGAGGGTCTGTATTATAATGAGCAGAAATAGCAGAGGCATGAATCTTAATGGAAGAGAAAGACAGATCCTTATGAAAGAGATCTGTCAAGTAAAGTAAAATTAAGGTAATGTTAGGAAGAAGAGGATCAGAATCCTGAGCCTGCATCCAGGAACAAAATCTTTTCCATTTTCCTGCATAAGATTTTCTAGTGCTAGGACGTCTGGCTTCTAAAATGACATCCATAAACTGCTTGGGTAGGAAAGAAAAAAATCAAAGGCCCTGGATTAACCAGGCCACCAGGCTGAGAGTTCTGACATGAGAGTGTAGAACCTGACCCTGATGTTGGGACAGAAGGTTCGGCGACTGAGGTAAAACCCAAGGGGGCTCCAGATATAGGTTTTTTAGAGTAGGATACCAAAACTGCCGAGGCCAATTTGGAGCCAGCAAGATTATCATCTTGGGCTTGTCCTGTTTTATCTTCAATAAGACCCGTGGAAGAAGAGGAAGAGGCGGAAAGGCATATCCCAAGAGGTTCCTCCAACTGAATGACAGGGCATCCACTTTCCAAGCTTCTCTGGAAAGTCCTGGTGCAAAAATTCTGTAGTTGATGATTGAGATGGGATGCAAAGAGGTCTATGTGAGGACATCCCCAGACTGCTGTTATCATCCTGAATATTTTGGTGTCCAGCATCCACTCGTGTGGATCTGAAAGGTTTCTGCTCAGACTGTCTGCCAGGAAGTTTTGTTTCCCTGGTAGAAACTGAGTTTGAAGATCCAGATTGCAAGCTAGAGCTGTGTTCCATAGATGCATGGCTAGTCTGCAAAGGGGGTAGGAATGAGATCCCCCTTGCTTGTTTATGTACCACATAACTGTGGTGTTGTCTGTCCGTATTAGTAGTTGTGCTGGTTGGAAAAGATTCCTGAAGGCCAAGAGAGCTTTCTGAATGGCTAACATTTCCTTCAAATTGATATGCAGGTGCTTCTGATCCTTTGTCCAAAGGCCCTGCAGACAGTTGCCCTGAAAATGGGCTCCCCGAGCATAATCCGAGGCGTTCGTGGTTAGAATCTGAGTGGCAGGAGGCAGACGGAAGGGTTTCCCTTTGTTTAGAGCACATGCCCTGGACCACCAAAGAAATTCCTTTTGAAGGCAAGGAAGGACGGAGATCAGTATGTCTAAACTGTGGCAATGCTGAGACCATACACTTTTTAGGTACCACTTTATTTTCCTCATGAGTAGTCTTGCATATGGTATGAGAAGGATGCAGGAGGCCATGTAACCCAAAGCCTGCAGGAATTTCCTTGCAGATAGCTGAGTTAAAGTTGCCAAGGTTTTGAAAATTGAAGCCAGCTGTAATTGTTTTTCGGATGTCAGAAATGCCATCTGGGTTGTGGTGTTTAGAAGAGCACCCAGAAAAGTTATTTGTTGTGATGGTGTCAAATTGGACTTTTTTATGTTTACAGAGAATCCCAGGAACTTGAGGAGGTTCTGTACAAATTCTAGATGCTGGAGTAAGACATCCTTGCTGTCTGCCTGAATTAGACAATCGTCCAGATAAGGGTAAATTTGAATTCCCTTGAGTCTGCAGTAAGCTACTACTGGAGCCAGGCATTTGGTGAAGACCCAGGGCGCAGTAGATAATCCAAAGGGCAGCGCAGAGAATTGAAAGTGCCTCGATCCGGCTATGAACCTGAGGTATTTTCTGCGATCCTGCCTGATGGGAATGTGTAAATATGCCTCCTTTAAATCCAAAGTTACCATCCATGCATTTTTGGACAGCATTGGAAGTAGCTGCTGTAGAGCAAGCATCTTGAATTTTGGAATCTATAGAAAGGTGTTCAAGACCGACAGATCCAGAATGGGTCTCCATGAGTTTTGCTTCCTTGGGACTAGAAAGAGCCTTGAATAAAACCCTTTCCCCCTCTCTGAAAGAGGGACCAGTTCTATGGCATTCATAGCCAAAAGAGCTTCCATCTGGTTTAAGGCCTCCGTCCATTGTTGTTTTGGAAAGTCTGGCCATCCGCTTGGCCTTGGCAAGGTATGAAAATGGAATTTGTAACCTCTTAAAACCACATCCAAAACCCACTTGTCTTGGGTTATTTGAGTCCAATTTTGATAAAAAAAGAGAGAGTTTTCCTCCGAGAGGGGCTTCCAGGGAAGAAATTCCTGTAGCCCCACAGAGGGAGTCATTGAGATTGTGACCTGTCCTGTCCTCCCCTAGGGGTGGAAGCAGTCCGCTGTCTTGGTCTATAAGCAGCTTGTGATTGAGGCCTCCCTCTGGAACGTCTATATCTACCCCTCTGAGGCCTGTCTGAAGTGGGAAAGGACCAATTTTTCGAAGGCCAATTCCTGCTAAATCTAGGAGGCTGTACTTGTAAGAAATCTTTAACTGTTTGCATTGATTTTGCCTTATCCTCCATCTTTTTAATCACCTCTTCAGCTTTAGATCCAAACAAAACATTAGGCTGAACAGGAGCATCCAATAATTTTGCCTTTACCTGTTCAGGTAAATTTTGTTCCTTTAGCCATGCATGCCTCCTAATGACTGTGCCAGAGACCGCAGCCCTACAAGAAGCCTCCAAGGCATCAAATCCACAGTGTAAACCATGCTTCCCAACCTGTTCAGTGGCATGCAATAAATCATGTAATTCCTTATCCTCTGCACAGGCATAAATGGAAGTAAGCTTTTGTTTTAAGACAGACAATAGAAATTGCTGGTATTTAAACATATGAAACTGACAGTTTAAAGCCCTAATGGACAAAGTAGCAGAAGTGTACACTTTTTTGCCCCATCTTTCTAAGGATCGAGAATCCTTTTCAGTAGGAGTAGGATTTTTGGCAGAAGCGGCCTTAGCTCCCTTAGGACCCTGGGAAATGGTTTCAGGGTCAGCAGAAGGGTTCCTGTATAAAAACTGATGGGAATCAGGAACCCTGTAATATCTATCAGGTTTCACAGGAGCAGGAGGAAAAGAGTCAGGGGTTAAGTTGGCCTCCGAAAAGGCATCATCCACAATATCCAAAACAGGAGGGGATAGCCAGGGGTCTATGTTGGGGAAGAAGAAGAAATTCCCTCAGCCTTTTCTTGGATTCCGAATACTCCTGTCCTTCCCAGTGGAAATGTTCCCTCATTTCATGCAAAGTTTCCCCAAAAGAGAAATCCTCAGGGGGAGAAGCTGAAGGAATGTATTCTTCAGCATCAGAATCCTCATAAGGAGGGAAAGAATATTCCTGATCAGAAGAAGAAGAAACTGAGGAAACAGAAGCCTGATAAGAGGAATCATAAGAAATATCCTGCCTTGGCCTTTTGTCTGGAAGGGGATGAGAACCCCTAATCATAGTAATCAAATCCTCCGCCATCTTGAGTAACTGCTTCTGTGACTTGGGAGCCGGTTCAGAAGAAGCCTGTGTAGAAGTCTTTGATTTTGAAGGAGTCTTTGCCTTTGTCTTTGGCTTTGCCTTTATTAGTAGCTGAGTAGGCCTGAAAACCCCTTCGGAAGCCGACCTGCACAGCGGCTCCGGACCCATCCGAAGGAGCGTTGTCCGAAGGTCCTGCAACAGAAATATTTAAAGGCCTGGTTGGCTCCTCATGAGAGTCCGTTTCGGCCATCGGTTCTGAAATGGCCGATGACAGGGGCTGCAAAAGTGCCTCACTGACGACGGCCGAACCTGAAGCTGGCTCCGCTTGTGCGTTATCATCAGATTTGGACCTCGGAGGCCTGTCTTTATCCTTGCAACGTTTATGAACTCCGGTAGCCGGGACCGTATCCGATGACATTTTGTAGTTAAAGCGCCTACTGAAGTAATGAAAAGCAAAATCGTACCTTCGCTTAATTGTACGTTGATTGAATCTAGCACAAAACCGACAACTAGCTACGTCGTGGTCAGGGCCCAAGCAAGGAATACAGTAAGAATGAAAATCCTTATGAGGTATTTGCTTCCCACATGAAATACAATTATTAACTTTTTTTGACATCGGAGTGGAGCAAGAAAAAAGTTTCCCCAACGGGGTACTTAGCTTTGAGTGGAGAAGAAAGTCTTCGGACCGAAGTATATCAGTAAAATTCATCAGGAGTCCGCCGACCGGCAAATGCAAACTGTTATCACCGCACGGCAAGAAAGACTGGAGAAGATAGCGTCGGCTGTCAGCTTTGTACTCCTGGTGCTCTGACGTCAGGGAGCGTGGCTGAACAGCCGACGCCGGACCCAGACTTTGGGATTCTGGCCGACCGAGGGCTGCCTGGCGGCAGGGTGAACCCTACAGTCATGACTGCAACAGTGAAACACGATGAACATCAAGAGCATATTATAGATGGACCCTATACACATTATATAGGATTCTGTCGGTGTTTTGTATACCTTTTCTTAGCTTGAACTGGTCCTCTGGAAGCTTTGGTGCAATGCTATAATTATTTTAATCAGACCTCTACTTTTCTAAAATTTACTATGAACTATTCCCATACCTGCATAGACTTCTTAGATGTTAAAATAAGTCTGACTAATGAAGGTAAAATTACCACAGGAGTATTTAGGAAAGACTATTACAGAAATATATTTTTGCATAGAACTAGTATGCATCCACAGCTCATTTTTAACAGTATAGTCAGAGGTCAAGGCATGAGAGTATCCAGGATATGTGCTGAGCAAAAGAGGTTTGACAAAGAAATTTCACAATTGGAAAATAGGTTTGCAGAGAGGGATTATAAGAAAAATAATGTGTGCATGACTTTAAATCAAGTTAGAAACTGTAGGACAACAACAGTTAGACTCTATTTTTCAGATAATGTTGAACGTAGTAGGAATGTTAAAGATAGGTATGGTAGTTTAGTTAGGATGCCAGTTCTTTATGCCAATAATGTCAAACCTGTACTGGAGATTTATAGGAAATATTGGCTGATATTAGCAGCGGACCCTGATATTAAAAATTTAGTAGGGGCACCACCATCTTTCCTTAATAAGAATATGATTAATATAAAAAGAAATGTTATGCTACTCGAAGTGGGAAGGCATATAAAGAACTAATAAAATTACCAGGCCATGTAATAAATGTAATTATTGTCAATATATAGATAGCTCGGGTAAGTTTATACATCTGGACTTTGGTAAAACTTTTTGGTTTCATACTGAAGGTACCTGTGACATAGAACACATAGTTTATCTAGCTTATTGTGAAACGTATTTTGCATTTTACATAGGCAAGACAGACAGGACGTTCAAGTTTAGTATTAGGGAGCATTAATATGATATTCAAAGACAAGTTACAACGAATGCTCTTGCCAAACATATTATGAATAATGTAGGCACACATAACTTTAAATTCATGACAGTGGAAAATACTTGAATTAGTAATAGAATGGGGGACATCAGGAATCAAACAGAAGTCAGTAAAACAAAGTGGATAGTTAAAGGCAAGGGACTTAATGACAAAGTTCCTATTAAGTCTACACTTAAAGCAAGACCTCTTAGAAAATAAATGGATAAATACCATCTTTCTATTCATTACCATTTTTATATGTGTTTATATGAAAAATTATTAATATTTCTGATTAATGCATATTTGTTTGGAAGATATGTATATGCCTCTAAGGGGGATTTATCTAATTGGTTTTCAATTAAGGAGTTTTATTTAAACTGAAGCTGCTGTAGTGTTAGTTAAACATCTGAGGAAGCAGTGGGATTCACTGTGAAAGCGCTTACATATCTGTTTTTGTTATTAAACCTTTTTGAATTGGAATGCTGCCATTTGTTCTGCCTGGGTTCACTTATACTTGCTTTGCATGGACTGTTTACTATAATGAAACAGGCATTTATCTGGAAGATTTTGGTCTTGTTCTTTTGTCTTGATAAGATTTTAATGAACATGCACATCACATTGTCAACAAAGGTCCATTTTCAAAGCTAAGATTTTCCCAATAATAACATATACAGTGCATATAAAAAGTTTACACTTCACACCCCTTTTAAATGCCAGGTTTTTGTGATATAAAAAAAAAATTAGACCACAATAAATCATTTCAAAACTTTTCCCACCTTTAATGTGACCTATAACGTGTACAATTCAACTGAAAAACAAACAAATCTGTTAGGGGAAAAAATATAAAAAATGTACAATACGCTGGTTGCATAAGTGTGCGCACCCTTAAACTAATACTTTGTTGAAGCACATTTTGATTTAATTACAGTATTCAGTCTTCTTGGGTACACACCTGCCATCAATTAAAGAGACTCTGATTAATCCCAAATAAAGTTAGCTGTCCTAGTAGGATTTTCCTGACAGTTACTCAGCTGCCTGCTACAGCAAAAGCCATGGTTTGCAGAGAATTTACAAAGCATCAACAGAATCTCATTGTTGAAAGGTATCAGTCAGGAGAAGGGTACAACAAAAATGTCCACAGCATTGGATATACCATAGAACACAGTGAAGACAGTCATCAAAAAGTAGAGAAAATATGGGACAACAGTGACGTTGCAAAGAACTGGACATCCCTCCAAAATTGATGAAAGGCAAGATGAAAACTGGTCAGGGAGGCTGCCAAGAGACCTACAGCAAAACTGAAGGAGCTGCAGGTATTTCTGGCAAGTACTGGTTGTGTACTACATGTGACAACAATCTCCCGTATTCTCTATATGTCTGGACTATGGGGTTGTGTTGCAAAATGGAAGCCTTTTCTTACACAGAAAAGCATCCAGGCAAAGCTAAAATTTGAATAACAATACATCAAGTCTCCCAAAAGCATGTGGGAAAAATGTGTTATGGTCTGATGAGACCAAGGTTGGACTTTTTCGACACAATTCCAAAAGGTAGGTTTGGCATAGTGACAGTGGTCAGGAAATCCTTCTACGTGGCACACCTCATCACAAAAGGGCTCTCATCCAGGTAAAAAGAGGTCATAGAGGTCATTGTTCCTCTGTACTTGACACTCATTAGACCCATTATAGAGTACAATGTACCTCACAAGACATCTGCAGCAGCTGGAAAGGCCACAGAAGTATCTCA
The DNA here is from genome assembly GCF_019279795.1 of Protopterus annectens. Lineage (NCBI taxonomy): Eukaryota > Metazoa > Chordata > Ceratodontiformes > Protopteridae > Protopterus > Protopterus annectens. The sequence continues at coordinate 141,402,601 of NC_056725.1, forward strand.
CAAAGAGGATTACTGGCCTCAAACAGATGCCCTACACTGACCGTCTCAAAAAACTCCAGCTTTACTCCGTACTATATCACCTACTCCGAGGTGATCTCTGCCTTACATATAAAGCTATGTCAAACCCACAGCTGTTGCACATGCTACACCTAAAGAAATCCCAATCCCTCCGAGCTACATGGTCTAGGGACCAAAACCTTGTCAACACAATAAACGGGACAGGCTGGAGGAATAGATTTCTGTCCCAGAGACTTCCCATACTCTCGAACAAGCTACCCATCTATGTCAAGCAAAGTTCCTCAGTAGCACTCTTCAAGAAAAATCTTGATGAGTGGATGGGGAATAGGAAATACAACCTGGGGATCACTTCTGTGGCTCTGCTCGACAGGGGCACTGGAAAATAACTTTCTTGGGTGGCATAAGCCAGGGAACCTTGTTGGTTAGGCTTACTCAAGCCCTTGGGCCGATAGCCTAGTACCTACCTATGAACCTATGGCACAAAAACAACACTTCACATCACCAAAAGAGCACCGTCCCCACTGTAAAGCTTGGCGGTAGCAGCATCATGCTTTGGGGTTGCTTTTCTTTAACTGGAACTGGGGTTTTAGTCAAGGTGGAGAGAATTATGAACAGTTCCAAATATGGAGTCTGCTAGAAAGTTAAAGAAGAAGAGGAATTTCACCTTTGAACATGACAATGATCCCAAGCATACATCCAAATCAACAAAAGAATGGCTTCATCAGAACAAAATTTAAGTTTTGGAATGGCTCAGACCTAAATCCAACAGAAAATCTGTGGGGTGAAATGAACAGGGCTCTGCACAAGAGATGCCCTCACAATCTGACAGACTTGGAGTGCTTTTTGTTTTACAAGGAAGAGAGGGCAAATATTGTCAAGTCAAAGTACCATGCTGACAGACTCCTACCGAAGAAGACTGAATACTGTAATTAAATCAAAAGGTGTTTCAACAATGTATTAGTTTAAGGGTATGCACACAGAACAAAGTATTAGTTTAAGGGTGTCCAGAGTTATGCAACCAGCGTATTGTACATTTTTTATTTTTTATATTTATTCCTCTAACTGTTTGTTTTTTTCAATTGAATTGTGCAGGTTACAGGTCACATTAAAGGTGGAAAAAGTTTTGAAATTATTTATTGTGGTTTCATTTTTTTATATCACAAAATCCTGGCATTTTAACAGAGGTGTGTCAATTTTTTATATCTACTACAGCTGTGAGAGCTGGTGTATATGTAAGGCTATGTACCAGACAATCAGTGTTTCAGAACTACGGTGCTGGAGAAAACTTTAGAATCCCAAAGAATGCAAGAAGATCATATCAGTCAATACTTAAGGAAATAAACCCTGATTGCTCAATGGAAATTATACCAAAACTAAAAATGAAATATGTTGGCCACAGAAGATTTATCATAGACGACACTGTGGGAAAGATTGAAGGCAAAAAAAGAAGAAAGTGGCAGAGGCTAAGATGGATAAACATTACTGAAATAATGAATAACAGTGTGTCAGAAGTCAAAGAAGCACATGTTGACAGACAGGCCTCTTGTACTAAATTCCACAATGCTGCAGAGTCAGAGTCAACTAAACAGCAACAACATGCTGAATATGGGACTGCTCCCAGAAACTGTATTCTCCAGGCTGGTTCATAAGACGTTTACACAGGCTGAATATTATTTTTTCTAAAAGTGAAAATATTGTTTTGCCACAGCTAGATGCTTCTACAGCTGACAGTTTTTAAGAGTGTGCCACTATTATGCTACCGTACAAACAGGATGCCAAAGCTAATCAATTTGCTAAGACTCCCTGGATTGTGCAGAAATGAAAAGGGAAAGGAAGCCCACCTATTTAAATATCAAGCATTTTCTGTGACACAAACTTAAAAGAATATGCCTGAAAGCATTTTCAGGGTTTAGTGTGGTTTTCCAAATTCATTACCAGATTAATCAGCATCAACAATCTAACTTTTTGACTGTGACAGACTTACTTTTTTGGGTATGATGAACCTAGTTGGTCTTCATTTGCTGTCCACGTTGACCCCCCCGCCCCCCAAAAAAAATATAACAACAAAATTATTTTTCTGCTGATTTAGAATGAGTATAGTTAACAGTCTCACCGTTTATTTATTTATTTACATTTGTTGACCGGGAGAGTCCAACTGGATGCAGGTCCGTTTTCAGCCAGGGAGAAAAGCTCCACAATAAGTATTACTTACATTATACAGTTAAGAAAATAGCATTTAAAAATTATACAGATTAGTCCAGCTGAGGACATAATACAATAATAAAACATAGTTGTAAAACAGGTGTAGAACATAGTACAATTTTAAAACATGATGACAGATGATAAACATGGTTACAAATGTAGTTGAGATTCATTAGTGGACAACTGAAACAATTTGTTTTTGCGGTACATAACAGCCATTAGCAGTTGTTGCCACAAGAAGTTCATACTATATGGTAAGTAGCTAGGATTATGAGTAGCCAAGCTTGCTAAGAGTAGGTTGTTCGTAGGGGGCAGAGAGAGAGGTAGCAGGTGAGTGTTATGAGAGGGGAGGTTGCAAGGGCATATTCGGCAAGTTTTTAAGTGTGACTTTACTAAGGATTTGAAGTGGATGCAAGAAGTTACAGAGGTAATTGAGGGTGGGAGGGAGTTCCATAGTTTGGCTATAGTGCAGAAGAATAATGCTTCTCCATCAGAGTTACTGGCTCTTGTGACCTGTAGGCAGTGGCGGCTGGTGACTTCAAATCACAGGGGGGCTGCAGGAGACGCTGAATGGGTGGGGTCAACCATAAAGGGGAGGAGCTATGCACAAAACCACAAAAAACTAACTTTAAATATGCTGCCCTGGGTGGCAAACCATCATTATGAAAGTCCAATCAAGACAAAACTAAGTGTAGAAGAATAAAAATATTTCAATGTATTGGCTGCATGACAGCTTACTTAATATCTAGATGGAAACAAAAGGTTGTGAGGCATGAAAAAATAAATTACTTCTTAAATACATTACTGGAATGCCAGTCAAAATCAAGTATAAGAAAAACCAGAAGCACTCAACTCAAACCACTTCTCCTTGCACTGCAGTTCTAATTATAATATATTCAGCTTTATTAAAGTACCAAGCAACATGCTGAAAGTAGAAATCTATGTGATGCCCCACTTGTAAAAATGTTTCTTATCCAAAAAGACCTGCTGCCTGACAACTTGTTTCATGGGGAAAACATGATAAAAGTAAAAATGAAAAGCAAACAAGAAACAAGCTCAAGATACATTGCTTAAAGGATTACTGTACAGGTTATGGACCACACATGATTGGCATTCTGTTTAGTTTACGGGTAAAGTCTGTAGAGATGACTGGAAGTCTCCAACAAGTGTAATGAGCTTTTAAAATGATGGAATCCTGTCCTTTAATACCCAAGGCTTATACATTATCTAGTCAAGTATTCTCTGCATGGCAACAACAGAAAGGCTTTCAATGTTGGCAATTCTTTAACAGTATGCTTATTAAAGCTTACTTGCATCTTACGATGTCAGACAAGCTTACCTTATGGTCATTAAAGCATTGCTACTTAAACACAGAGCAACAGGCACTTTGAGTAATAAGCATAAATCTGAGTAATAAGCATAAATCAACAGTACAAAAATATGACAGAAACCAGACCATTCTGCAAAATCAAGGACAGATGAAAAGCCACTGCAGTACTTATGCAGTGTGCCCTCCCCATCCAAGGTAGATACAACTACTCCTTGCCTTGCTTGGACACATCCAGAGTCATTACATGGGGGAGTGGGGTGCAACAAGCATGTCACAATTTGAAATCTCTCTGGCTGACTGTGATGGCCCTGACACATTTGTCATACCTCTCAACCTCAAGAGCAAGAAATCTGGACAAAGCCATACACAGAAGTGGGACAAAGGCACAACAATAAAGACAATTTTTAAATATTGCTCTAATAAACTTAGAAAGATAATAGAATAGGTCTTGCATTAGTATGAATTTTCTGAAGGGTATAAAATCTGAAACTCAAATGTCTGTCATTTTCTAACTTCAGTTTTTAGTGATTTGTCACTAATTTGCCAAAAAACACAATTTTATGAAAAATGGACCAAAAATGTGATGCAAAAATATAAAATAGACACACAATACAGCTGCTACCTGTCAAAGAAGGGACACTTTAATATCAGTACTGCTACCTTGAGCAGCTGACAAAATAAAAGAATCTACATGCATTTCAAGTAATCTATAACTTTGATTATTACAGTTATTTCTTAATTGTAAACCCTCCATGTTTTCTTCCAAAATTGCTATTTTGCGGAGGGATTATTAGGGGAAGAGCAACATTTTGAGCCAAAAATTGGGGACAGTTGAGAGGTTGGCTATGCCTAATTCTATAAAGCAATTTATTTGCATGTACCTCTCAACCTGTTAATGCAGTAAATCTGAACAAGGCCAAATATATTGGGGGCACATATAAACAGTACTAAAATTGCTCTTGTATAAATTGAGACAGTTGATAGAACGGCTCTTACTTTAACATGCATTTTATGAAGGTTATGAAGTCTGAAACTTATTATTTAGTGACTTCTGGCAAATCATTTAGGAATTAAAACTACAAATTTTATGAACAACAAACCAAAAATAAGAAGCAAAATCTATTCATTCTTTGAAAATCTGGACAGTTGGGTGGTATAGTTCAGCTGGGCCTGTCTGAGTTTGCTGCCCCCTGACAAAATAATGGTTGAATGGAGCCTCTGCAGCCATTCCAATGAGCCATTACTTGGCTATTTCACTCCATTTACCATAAACACTAATGTGCATACTGCTTTACTTCAATGATGAGTTGGACTTCATTTGAAAGTTTTATTTTGTATTTTACAGCACAAACATTAAGTCATCTGTTAAACAAAGCAATGCAGTCTCACAATGAAAACTTAGCATTAAAAATTCTCTGCCCTTGAAACTCACATTCATTGAAACAGCATTGAAACTCACATTCAAAGAAAATACATTTTGCCAGTGGCAGATAAAGATTAATTTTGGGCTGTTTTCGAATCATAGGCCCCTTGCATATGAAACATACATGTGCTCTTTGATACACCTTCCTCATTGTACTAAAATTATATTCCTTGTGCAATGCAGTACACTTGTTAGAGGGTGTTTTAAATTTGTTTTGAACATTTTTCCAGTAAGCAATGAAACAAAACATATGCACCCATAATGGCAAAACTGCCCAGTTGAGAACATTTATCATAAAAAAGTCTACTCAGACTTCCAAAGTCCACCATTATTAGTAAATATACACAATTCTACAGTCCACCATTATTAGTAAATATGCACAATTCCACAGTCCACCATTATTAGTAAATATGCACAATTCTACAGTCCACCATTATCAGTAAATATGCACAATTCTACAGTCCACCTTTATCAGTAAATATGCACAATTCTACAGTCCATATTCAGTGAATTCAATTCTTGCCATAGCTGTCAACCTTAGCACAAAAACCTGGACAAAGCCAATAATAGGGGAATACAGTCCCAAAAATAGGGACAAATTTAAAATATTAATCTTATAAACTTAGAAAATTGCTAGAAAAAAAGGTTGTGCTACTATGTATTCTGAAGAACATGAAGTTTGAAATTCAAATGCCGGTCAATTTTACTGCGGACAGAACAAAAACAATTTTCAGCAGAGACGCAGGGATTAATACTGCAGACACGTCTTTGTAAAATGGCAGGGCACCAGAGCAAATCCACACAAACACAGGGAGGAGATGCAGACTCCACACAGAAGCCACCCCAACCAAGAATCAAACCAGAAAACCTATAGCTGTGAGGCAACAATACTACCACTGCACCATCAAATTTGCAAGGAATTAAGCATTCAGAAACCTGAAGTCTGAAATTCAAATGCCGGTCAATTTTACTGCGGAGAGAACAAAAACAATTTTCAGCAGAGACGCAGGGATTAATACTGCAGACACGTCTTTGTAAAATGGCAGGGCACCAGAGCAAATCCACACAAACACAGGGAGGAGATGCAGACTCCACACAGAAGCCACCCCAACCAAGAATCAAACCAGAAAACCTATAGCTGTGAGGCAACAATACTACCACTGCACCATCAAATCTGCAAGGAATTAAACATTCAGAAACCTGAAGTCTGAAATTCAAATGCCGGTCAATTTTACTGCGGACAGAACAAAAACAATTTTCAGCAGAGACGAGGGATTAATACTGCAGACACGTCTTTGTAAAATGGCAGGGCACCAGAGCAAATCCACACAAACACAGGGAGGAGATGCAGACTCCACACAGAAGCCACCCCAACCAAGAATCAAACCAGAAAACCTATAGCTGTGAGGCAACAATACTACCACTGCACCATCAAATCTGCAAGGAATTAAACATTCAGAAACCTGAAGTCTGAAATTCAAATGCCTGTCAATTTTATTTAACATTTGTTAATCAGGACAGTCTGACTTGGAACAAAACACAATTTTCAGCAGAGGCCCAGGAAGAAATAATGCAGACATGTCTTTGTAACATGGGAGGACACAAAAGCAAACCCACACAAACACAGGGAGAAGATACGGACCCCACAAAGAAGGAACCCCAGCCAAGAATCAAACCTGAGAACCTGCAGCTGTGAGGCAACAATGCTACTACTACACCATCAAATATCAAGCATTGCAACATTTACAAACCACAGATATTATGAGGAACAGATCAGATCAAATATGAGGCAAAAATCTGCAATTTTTTTACAAATGGTGGTGGGTAGGGAACTCAAGTCTTTAACACCTGCATACAGGGTTCAAGCCTGAGGTATTCCCTACCACACCACCATGAGCACCTGGGGCATTTTCACACACACACACACACACACACACACACACACACACACACACACACACACACACACACACACACACACACACACACCTCTATCCAGTTGAAAGTAAAATGCACCATACACTACACACAACAACTCTATCCAGTTAAAAAGCACCAACACAGAAAGTAAAATGCACCATACACTTACCTGTCTGTTCTCCATACCATATCCTGCCCGCGCAATACTCACAAAGACCCGTGAGATCCCAGCAAAGCTCCTTCCCGACGACGAGATTCCAAGCTCCCTCCCGAGACTGCTCTGACTGCTGCTGTTGCAGTCCGGATGCGATATATCCTCCCAGCGTGTCTGTGCACTTTAAAAGTGCACAGACGTCTCCTTGTGTCCCTCTATGAGTCCTGCCGGACTGCCTTGAGCATGCGCATAGACCGACGGTAGTCGGGACTACTGCGCATGCGCGAAGTCCGCAAAATTTAAAAAAATAATTTTTTTTTTGTTTTCTTTTTTAATTTTTAGTTTGAGGGGGCTGCAGTCCGGCAGCCCGATGCCACGAACCGCCCCTGCCTGTAGGAGGTTTTTGTGGCTGCGTCTTGTGGTTAGGTAGGGTTGGAGTAGATTCTGGAGAGATGGAACTTTTAGTGGTTGGTTTATTAGTTTGTGGGCTAGTGCGAGTTAGTGCCACTGAAGGAGCTCTAGTCAGCCCAGTTCTGCCAGTGAGAGACAGTGGTGAGTATGGTAGGAAGCCCCTGTGGTGAATTTGGTGATTTTGTTGTAGTAGGTTTCGAGCTTATTTAGGTCACATTGTCTTAGGTTAGTAAATATTGGAGAGGCAAAAAGTAGGGTGGAGATAAGGTGAGAATTTGCTACTGAAATCTTTGCTGCTTTGGTAAGTAGTTGCTGATTTCTATATAATGCTCCTAGTTTTTTTATGCACTTTTTTCATGGCCATGGAAATGTGAATATCAAAGTTCAGTTTATTGTCTATTTCTACTCCTAGTAATTTGGTGTGTTCTGTAGGATTGATGGTGGTGTTGTCTTTTGCTGTGATGTTAAAGTGAGAGTTGTCTGAGGTAAGTTTGGTGGGTTGAAATATTAGTAATTTAGTTTTGTTTGGGTTGAGTATTAGTTGGGCATTGGATAAACAAGTGTCAACAGAGGAAAATGCTCCCTGTGTGACTTCTTGAAGTATGGGTAGGGAGTGGGCTGTGCAAATGATGGTTGAGTCATCCGCATACTGTATGAGTGTGTCATGTGTTGTGGCTGAGGCTAGATTATTGGTGAAAATAGAGAAGAGTAGGGGTCCAAGGATGGACCCTTGGGAACCCCTATGGAAACTGGTAGTTGGGGGGGATAGGACGTCCTGCCATACAAATGCTTGTTGGTGGTCAGATAGGTAACTCTGAAACCAGTTGATGACTGATTGAGAGAAGGATAGGTTATTGAGAAGAGAGATGGGTCGTTTGTGTGGTACCATGTCGAAAGCTTTTGAAAGGTCTAGGAAGGTAGCTGAGGAAAGATAACCAGCATTTTTATTTTGTAAGATAGTGTTAGAGAAGGAGAGTAAGGCGGCGGTGGTACTATGGTTAGGTCGGAAACTATGTTGTGTGTTGGAGAAGAGACTGTTAGCAAGGAGGTGATCTGAGACTTGAGAGTGGATGCATCTCTCTACTATTTTGGAGAGTGGAGAGAGAATAGCTATGGGGTGGTAACTGGTTAGATCTGTGAAGGGGCCGCCTTTGTGTAGGGGAATTATGTGTGAGCCTTTCCACAGTGTGGGAACATAATTTTCTGACAGAGATCTGTTAATTATGTGTGAGACTTTCCATAGTGTGGGAACATAACTTTCTGACAGAGATCTGTTAATTTATGTGTGAGACTTTCCACAGTGTGGGAACATAACTTTCTGACAGAGATCTGTTAATTATGTGTGAGACTTTCCATAGTGTGGGAACAAACTTTCTGACAGAGATCTGTTAATTATGTGTGAGACTTTCCATAGTGTGAGAACATAACTTTCTGACAGAGATCTGTTAATTATGTGTGAGACTTTCCATAGTGTGGGAACATAACTTTCTGACAGATCTGTTAATTATGTGTGGGACTTTCCATAGTGTGGGAACATAACTTTCTGACAGAGATCTGTTAATTATGTGTGAGACTTTCCATAGTGTGGGAACATAACTTTCTGACAGAGATCTGTTAATCATGTGTGAGACTTTCCATAGTGTGGGAACATAACTTTCTGACAGAGATCTGTTAATTATGTGTGAGACTTCCCATAGTTTGGGAACATAACTTCCTGACTGAGATCTGTTAATCAAGAGTGATACTGGGCAGGCCAGAGCGTCAGCTGCAAGGTGAAGGTATTCACTTGGGAGGTTGTCTGCTGCTAATCTGGTGGGTTTAAGTTTAGTTAATAGTTGTTTTATTTTGGAGGTAGGAACAGGAGAGAAAGAGAAGCTAGTGGGGAGATTGCTAGCTGTAATTGATGGTGTGGCTTTATGGGGGGTGTTGTGTTATCTAGCTAGAGATAGTAAGGTTTGTGTGAAGTGTTTGTTGAATGAGGTAGCAATATTTTCAGAGGAGTGAGTTATGTTAGGAGTGGGTGTACTTACTTTACCTGGGTGGAGGATGGAGTTTATTGAGGACTAGAATTGTTTGGGGTTATGTTGGGAGGAGGTAAGGGCGGACTGGTAGTATTGGATTTTGTCCTGTTTTATAAGCTTTTTGGCTCTATTGTGTAGTTCTAGGAATTTTTGTCTAGTAGAAGGGTTTTTGGTTTTGTGCCAGTTGTCCAAGGCTTTATCCCTGTTTTTCATTTCAGACTTAGTGTTTTTTGTAGCCATGGGGATGGTTGGGCTCTGGTTCGGGAACATCTTATGGGGGAGTGGTAATTAGGGATGCTTAGGAATGTTTTATTAAAGTATTCAACTGTGTCATCTAGTCTGAGGTATTTTAGAGGTTGCCAGTTACAGTCTTTTAGAGATGAGCTGAATGAGAGAGGGTTGAAGTTAGTTTTTTTGCATATTTGACGGTAGATGATGGGTTCCACTTTATATAGGTGTTTTCTGAGTAGGAATGTTGGGGAGTGATCACTGAGGCTGTCCGATTGGCAGCCCGCTATATATGACTGGGGGCTCTTATTGACTAGTATCCAATCAAGGGTAGTGTGTTTGTTGGAGTTTTTATTTATCCTAGTAGGTGACTGGACTAGTTGGGTGAAGCCATGAAGGTTTACATGACGGGTAGGGTGGTTGCTAGAACAGGATTGCCAGTCAGTGTTGAAGTCTCCTAGTGTTGAAGTTTCTTGGGGTAGATGGTGGGTAGTCCAGCTGAGGAGGTTTTCTAGTGGAGGGATGTTTTGGCCAGATGGGAAGTAGCATCCTATTATGTTTAAGGTTTTATTTTGGTTAATTTTAAGGTTGGTATATATTATTTCTTCCTTACCTATTTGGGGAACTGCTAACTTTAAGATCTGGCTGTCTAGATGCTGTTTCAATATTATAGCTATACCACCTCCTTTTTTGTTTAGTCGGTCTACTCTTAGTATACTGTAACTGGTAGGGAGGATTTGCTTATTAGTAATATGTGGTTTTAACCATGTTTCCGTAAGGATCACTACATCAGGGGAGTAGAAGTCTATGGTGGCATGGAGTTCATGCACCTTGTTGCATATACTTCTAATATTTAAGCTTATCAGATGGAGGCCGGCTGGCTTTCTATTGGCTGTGATTTGGGAGAAGATGTGGTTTGTAGTCTAATTATGAGGGGTGGGGTTGGAGATTGAGGGGCCAGGATTAGGATGGATGTCTCCACTGAGTGCTAGGTTAGATATGGTTGAGATTATTAGTTTTATCAATTTTTGGATATGCTTGCTTATAAGGGAAGTTTTTTGATTGTGTTTTGGGGGTAATAGGTATGGTGGTAGGGTTATTATGTTAAGTTGTGGGTATGATTTTAGTTTAGGTATTGTGGTCCGTAGTCTATGTAGAGGGTGTAAAGGGAAGGCCGCTGACCTGATGGGAGAGTAGTAGAGTAGGGGTGGGATATGAGTGGTGGTGTGTGTAGTGGTACAGTGGTAGTGGTTGAGTGTGGGAATGGTGGAGGTTTGGTAAGATGTGATGTATGCAAGGAGTGTGCATGCAGTGAGTATAGGTATGGTGTGTTTGTACATGTTAGCTGAGTGGGAGGGATAATAGTGAGAAGCTGTAGGAGCTAGTATAGGTGTAGTGATGTTATAGGTTGTTGAAAGGTGGGAGTGGTTACTATTAGTAATAAAGGTAGAACCACTGGGGGGTGGGTGAGAACTGGGGGCAGGGAGGGGAGCGAAGCAGGCAATAGATGAAATAAGACTATCAGTAGGTTTAGGAGTCAATTTAAAGGGAAAAAAGCTAGTAAAATACAACCAAAAAACAAGGTAGGATACACCCTTCTGTGGCATTTTTGTTTGGAGCCCTTAAGGAATACTGGGAGATGGGTAGGAACAGTACAGGGTTTAATAAAAAATAACTAAGTGTTCTGCATAGGGTTCCAATAGCTGGGAGAGAAGGGAAATTGTTCAGCTGGTCGTTTAAGGTACAATGCTCAACAGGGTTTCCCAGGTACACTGCCTAAATAACAGGACAGTTTAATAAATGGTAACAGGTTTGGAATTTACAGAAACATCTAACATACTTTGTTACAGTTTTGTTTTCAATGAAGACCTTGTGCTCTGAGCCAATAATCAAGACATGCTTTCAGTGAAAAACGTTGTAGAAATAAAAATTGCATTTCCAAGTTAGTTCTCTACCCAATGCTTATTAATATTCATCTCAAAGTTACTGCATTTCTCCAACTCTGATACTCCAAACTCCAGCAAACCATGACTTGACAAGGTCAGGCTTGATTAACTTTTATTTGAAAAATCTAGACTCAAGAAGTTGAGAAAATTCCATCAAGGGTTCACTGTATTGCCTTCTACTGCCTATTTCTCTGCAGCACCTGAAATGCAACTCTACAGCTACTAGTAAATGATAATATGGTATTTCTGGAATCTCACATGGAAACGTATCCATGAAAATTCTAAAGCGCAGTCTCTCGAAATTTCTTAAAAAGACCAATTGCCCCTAAAAATCTTAATGTCAAGTAATCTAAAACGTAAAATAGAATGGATGGTTTGACAGCTCCATGAGGAAAACTGTACTTCAGAGTTGCTTAAACTTTCTTAAATGTTCTATTACTCTTTCCTGTAGGGTCCTGTAGTACTTCCATTTCCCTTCATTCTGGATTGACTGCTAAGGTTTCTGGTGTGGAAAAGTTGGTAAAAAATTGGAGAACAGGTACACAAAGGTTTGTTTTATTACTGATACTGCTATCTCTTTTCCTCCAATTTTGTCAGTATATCCTTATTGGGGCTGGCCAACTAAAATGGTAGTAACGGATAATATATGATTCTTTGGATTTAAAAATGTAAGCATTCATGTATTTCATTAGATGTGTGGAATTTAATACTGTCTTACTCTAATGAGGAATTGCTTACAGTTGTCAAGCTCAATCTTTCTTTCACAGCAAGATGTATGGAACATAACTGTGTCTGTGGTTTAGAAGCTGTTTTAAGCTGAACTAGAGCAGCTACTGTTCTTTTCTCTTTCTTTCTTTTTTTTAATACAAGCATTCTTGGATTACAGACTTGCTGAACTTTTTTTCTCCTGAGGCAAAAAATAGCAACCAATTTAATTAGATTTTTCTGTTATTAGTCTAGCCATATGAAATATTTTATTTTCTCTCCTTGTGTAATTGAATACTGTTTTGTATGCATAACCAGGTCTTTTTAAAATAAGAGTTTATATTTGTTGATTCAAAAAAAGATGTGACAGGTGTTTTACTTTTACTAGTGAAATGTATCCTCATAACACTGGTGTGACTGCTGGTATCAACCACTTTTGAAGGGTAACTGTTTGGCCATCAGTTATTATAATTCACCAATGGCTGGTTTACTAAAAGAGTGATTAGTCACTGAGGCTTGGGATACAATTTGTAATCTGAATGGTGGTAACATGTACCATGAATACAGGAAAGAGGTACTGTCACTGCTGAAGTATCAGTTGCCTCTCTTGGGAAACATTGACAGGATATGTATGAAAAAAAGAAGTTATGTACTCACCATAACATTCCATGTGTGTTGTTCATCTCACCTTCATTCTTTCACTGGTTGGGTTCAGAACCGATCGTCGGTTCCGACTCGGCCGTGTACAAAAGCTCAAAGTCTTCCACTGGCTCGTGGCTGCATCCCTATCCCATCATGCCCTAGGAGAGTTCCTCAGATCTTGTTTGCTGATAATAATAGTTTCCAAATGGACTATTTGACACTTTTTATATACAATGAAGATGGTCAGACAATATTAGCTGCCAAATATGACTGTTCGGTCCTCCAGAAGCCAAATGGTTGAGAGAAGGAGGGTGGGATTTAAGAATGCAGGCAAGATGAACAACACACATGGAACGTTATGGTGAGTACATAACTTCTTTATGTGATGTTATCCCATCTTGCCTTCATTCTTTCACTGGTTGGGACAGCGTCCCTAGTACCATATTTCTTGGGCGGCTCAAGGGAGAATATTCTTCAGAACAGTGGACACAAAACAGGCCCTGTTCCTGGAGGACAAATCCACTTTGTAATGAGTGATAAAAGTATGAGGTCTTGCCCATGTTGCAGCAGCACAAATAGTATCACTTGGCAGTCTAGCGCGAAAGGCAGAAGAAGCTGCTATGGCTCCTGTGGAATGACCCTTGACTTTGCCGGAAAGATCTTTGTTGTTAGATTTATATGTAAAAGTAATACAATCTGACAGCCATTTTGAAAGTGTGACCTTAGATACAGGAGCACCCTTCTTAGCTTCCGAAAATGAAACAAATAATTGGTCAGATTTTATGAAGTCCTTTGTCCTATGCAAGTAGAAATGTAGTTGTCTATGTACATCAAGTTGGTGTAGCATATATTCTGCCTTGTTGCCATAGTTGGGGAAAAAACAGTGGTAGATCTATGGACTGATTTAAATTAGACTCCGAGCACACTTTTGGTAGGAAGGATGGGTTTGTTTGAAGGGATACACTATCTCTGTGCAAAAGCATCTAAGGGGGCTTTATTGATAATGCTTGCAGCTCTGAAACTCTTCTAGGAGAAGTGATAGCAATCAATATAATCATTTTCCATGTCAAGAACTTTATCTCACAAGATGATGCAGGTTCAAAGGGGGGGGGGATCAAATAGGACAAAAAGTGTAGGTCCCATGGTGGTAGAGAGGTATTAATAGAATAGTGCCTTTCAGGAAGGATTTGTATACTCTGTGAGACATCAGATTTGGGGCTAAATCATTTGTATGAAAATTGGATATCACTGCTAACCGGACTTGAATGGTAGCTGTAGCTGCGCCTTCATTAAATATCTTCATTAGAAATTCAAGAATGGAACATAAAGGAGCAGAAAAGGGATCAATGTGATTATTTAAGGCCCAGGAAGAAAATCTTTTCCATTTGCTCATGTACAGTTTTCTCATTCAGGCCTTAAGAGACGAGACCAGGATATGTTTCACAGAAGGAGAAAGGTCAGGGAGCCTGGCTATATTTGGAATTGGAGCAGCCAAGCTGTCAATTTGTGGGTTTGAACAGAGTGATGGAGCATTCCCAACATATGAGTCAGAAGGTCTGGAACTGGGTCCAGAACCCACGTCTCCTCCTGGAGATGAGACCAAAGGAAGGGGAACTAAATTTGACGAGACCAGTATGGGGCGACAAGAATCAGATTGCTTCCCAATGAGCTGGCTTTCTGAAGAACTTTGGGTATCAAATGAAAGTGAGGGAGGGAAGGCATAAAGGAGACCTGAGAGCTAATTGTGTACAAGTGCATCTCTTGGTGACTCCTGGAGGAAGGATTAGGGAAGAATAACTGCTGCATTTGGCATTCATGGATGTGGTAAAAAGGTTGCAGCAATGCTAGCCCCATTTGCAGAAAATCATCTCTGCTACTTCTTGTTTTAGGGACCACTCATGAGGCATTAGAATTGCTCTGCTGAGTTTGTCTGCTACCACAATGGATTTCCCAGGGATGTGCATTGCTATAAGAAAGCGTTGGGAGGAAGTCGCCCACTGCCATACTCTCCGGGCCTCTCGACAAAGGGGGTAGGACCTGGCTCTTCCTTGTTTGTTTATGTACCAAACAGCTGACATGTTCTCTGTCTGTATTGCAATTGTTCCCAGTGGGAGAGAGTCCTGAACGCCAAAAGCACTGCTCTCATCTCTAGGACAATTGATGTGCAAATGGACCTCGTGATTTTGCCACTTGCCTTGGACTGTCCTTCCCAGATAATGCCGCCCCCCCACACCCTGTCTGGGAGGCGTCCGTGGTTACTGTGGCTAAATCTGTGGAAGGACAAAGGGTAGACCTGATGTCTCGTGAGTGGAGTGAAGCCACCAGTGAAGGTCTTTTTTGCAGGACTCTGTTATCAGAATTTGGTGAGACATGGGTAGTTCCCACAATGGCCACTTCAAGATTCTCATGTGCATGCGTGCTAGTGGAACTAAATTTATCGCTGTTGCCATGGTTCCCAAGACTTGCAGAACTGTTTTTGCATGTTCTCTTGTCTTGGAGAGAAGATTCAAGACTTGTTGCCTTAAAACTAGAACTCTTTCTGTAGGAAGTTTTGCCATCATGTTTGTCACATCTGGATCTGTCCCTATAAAAACGATACGCTGAGATGGCAACACGGCAGATTTTTTGTAATTTATCAGGATTCCTAGGTAAGAGCAGAGAAGTAATGTGGTGTCTTGTGCTTTTAGTAGTAGATGCTTGGTGGTGGCAGTTAGGAGCCAGTTGTCTAGATAAAGAAACACTCAGAATCCTAGACGTCTCAAGTGAGCCATGACCACTGCCATACACTTGGTGAACACTCTGGGGGCTGTAATGAGACCAAAGGGTAGGGTTCGAAACTGATAGTGACTGGCTCCCAGCCGAAAGCACAGATGACTCCTGGATGGCCTGACAATTTTTATGTGGTAGTATGCATCCTGGAGGTCTACAGAGCAAATCCAATTGTCTTTTCCCAAGAAAGGAAATATTGACTGCAGTGTTACCATCCGTAACTTTTGTTTTTCTTACTGATCTGTTACCATACGGAACTTTTGTTTTTCTTACTGATCTCTTTAATCTCCTGAGATCAAGTATGGTTCTTCAGTCCCCTGTTTTCTTTGGAACTAAAAGGAACCTTGAGTAAGTTCTGGATCCTTTTTAGTCTGCGGGGACTGTTTGGATGACTCTTTTGTCTAGCAGCTTTTGAATTTCTAGAGTTCCCTGTTCCCTATGACTGGGTGGAACATCCGGGATGTTCTTTATGTTTGGGATGGGGAAGGAAAAGGGCATAGAGTAGCCCCTGGAGATGATGCTTTGTACCCAGTTGTCTTTTGTTATTTCTAGCCAGGCTTCTGGGTACAAAGATAAGCGACCCCCAACTTCCTCCATTAGATGGACAAATGGGCCTCCTTTTAGGAGCGCTGAAAGAGCCTACTTCAGAATGAATCTATGTCGCCCTGATTTTGTGGACCCCTTCTGCCATGCGGATGATGTCTCCCATTACTGCTTCCCCCTCTGCCCCTGGGGGAAGAGTCACTACGTGTGTCCTGAAAAGCTCTCTGGGATTTTCGGAACCACATCTTTCCTCCCTTTTGAACTTTTGGGTAAGGTCTAGAAGGCAGTGAAAAACAAACTCCTACAGCAGGCAGCTTTGCTTTCTTGCTCGCACCTGGTGAGTGTGCCCTTAACTTTTGGTCCAAACAGTGACAAACCATCGAAGGGGGCATTAACAAAGTAGACTTAAAAGGCTCCGCATAGTCACACAAGCGCATCCAGGAATGTCTCCTCAGGGAAATTCCTGAACCCACTGCCCTATTCACTCCATCTTCTGCATAAGAAATAAGCCTCAAGGTGGAGTTAAACACAGAGTTTAAGGTTGAGAGATGAGAGAAAACCTTGTATGAAACCCCCGCAGCTACTGAACCATGTTGAGTATCTCCTAGCTCTTTCAGGAGATCTCTCTGCAATCTAGTAAAATGAGTTACATAATTCAGCGATGTGAGTGCAAATGTCACTGAAGAGAACATGCTCTTCCCGCATCTGTCCATCGTACGAGACTCCTTATTCGGTGGATGGACAGATGAGGATTTCTCTGACAGTTCCTTTTTGGTGGCTGCCACCACCACCATAGCATCTACTGGGACACCTTTAGTAAGAAACTCCTTGTCCGAAGGAGCTGAAATAAACGTATTTGGCCTCCAAGGAATAGGTTCTACTGAGTCTGGAAACTCCCACGCCTTTCAACTAACTACATTCAGAGGTTCATCAAGGGGTGGAGACACCCAAGAGGTAGAAGGGCGAGACTCGAAAGCCCCCAGGTATACAGACTCCTCCTCAGAAGGTCTGTTGGACTTCCAGCCACTTCTCTGTTTCAGGATCTCTAGGATGTCCACAAAGGAGACATCCTCAGAGGGTGACCATGGGGACCATTCCGATTCATCGAGGTCCGTATCTGAAGTGATGGACTCCTCTGGGGAGTCTAAATGCTTCCTTTTGCATAATCTCTTTTGAGGGACCTCTTCGGAAGGGTATTCCAGAGAGGTTTTGGAAGAGAGAGCTTCACTCAATGGGGCATCCTGAGGCTTTGGGTGTCCATGTCTGCGTGGATGTGCTGGTATGGAGACAGACACCAGCACTTTTTAGGGAAGAATGCATGTACCTGGAAGTGGAGCTGTCAGTGGTGACAGCACTCTCCAAATCACCTCAAAGGCTGCCCACCCCTGATCCGCCAGAGCCAAAATGGAGAATACCCGATCTTGTTAGTGGCAAACGAGATCTGAGGAACTCTCCTAGGGCATGATGGAATAGGGATACAGCCACGAGCCAGTGGAAGACTTCAAGCTTTTGTACAAGGCCGAGTCGGAACCGAGGATCAGTTCTGAACCCAACCAGTGAAAGAATGAAGGCGAGATAGGACAACATTACATCTAATTATTTAAGTCTTAATTACTATTGGTAAGTTTGCACTACAAGACACCAGCCTCAGGCTGAGGCAGGTGAAATCCTGGAAAGTCAATTATAATAATCTTGTTTTTTTAGCTGATGGTATAAAGCTTATTTGGGGGTGACAGGTATTTATCATAACAAAAGGCAGTACTGTGCATTTGCTATAAGCTCTTAAGACAATCATCACATGCATGCATATCAGGTGCCAATGGTATAGATTCAGGTTCTGTAACTCCCACAGCTTGCATTATTTTGGAACAGTGGTGGGGTTCAAACCTCATCCATCACATTAATTGATAACAGCTGATCAAGATTTAAGTCTCTCACATGGTGCATCTATTTCTTCTGCATTTCTATTCTAAGGAAATGGATGGGTTTACTGTGAAAGGACAAGTTTAAAGCTAGATATGCTTTCTAATGGTCACTGTTCCTGCTGCTGAACTCATTGAGGCATCCACAACAGCACAGACACATTTTAATGCATATACTACTGTCTCACTTGCATTAAAAGCTGATTTTACCAACTTCTCTCCTGTGTCCAGTAAAGCCAAAACTCCTGATGCAGAATCAGAGGGTAACAATTCAAACAATACACATTCACATCCACTATTCTGTGTCTGTAACTTTAAGATGACAATCACAATTTTCCCAAGTAAAATATAAGTGTACTCAGAAAAAAAATGTTATACTGTGTAAAAATAAGAAAACTGCGTAGAAATGAATACAAGATATGAAGTATAAGAAGTTAAAATACATTTGGTGCAAACAGTGTTAGTATTTGTTATACTGACAAAAGATATCATAACAGATGCACACCATTAAAGGGAGCACAGGAGTAGGAAAGAGCAAATAAGTGGGTTTACCATCGTTGAATGAAAATGCATTTATGGACTGCTGAATGATCATAAATGGTATGACATGTAATATTAATCTGTCCTGCTTCAAGCTGATTACAGCATATGAAAATAATAGTTTTGTGCTCGTTAACGTTGGTATAGTCTTCTAAGTCTTAAAGTACATACTGTTGTATATGCACGCAGGTATTCAAACAGTCTAAATAGCTGAAAGAAGAGATGAAAAGTACAGTTGTGTACACTTACCATACATGTAGATGTTTGAGTGTATTCACTTTTGCAGTCAGCACATTTGGGTTATCTGTTTGCAGTAGCCCTGTTGGCCTGATTAACAAAGTCTTGGGTCCTGCGTCGGTTGCTGTCCCTTCTTCCATGACGTCAGGTCATCAGGGGTATAAAATATGCAGCCGACGCCATTACATCAGATTTTCTTGCCCCAGATGTCAGGTGCCCCCCAATGGGAAGCAATTAAATCTATAAATATACAAAGTTATACCTCCAACAAAAAAGCAAATACACCAAAAAGCTTTTGAGCATAGTAAAGTAGAGTAGAGGTATAGCCAAAAGAAGAAAGGGGGCTAGAGGGAGGGTAACCAGGACTGCAACAGTGAATACACTCGAACATCTACATTTATGGTAAGTGTACACAACTGTACTATGTTCGTGTTTCACTGTTGCAGTCATCACATTTGGGTAGATTCCCAAAGCTAAGGATGGGAGGAGGAATTTAGATAGCATTAGGACCAGCTATAAGGCCCTGCAAGACTGCAGTGGCAAAGCCAGCTCTGGATTAGCAGATGGTAATGCTTGGTGAAAATATGTACTGAACTCCAGGTAGCAGCTTCTAGGATGTCCCTGGTAGGGACGCCTCTGAGAAAGGCTGTAAAGGTAGATGCAGCCCTGGTTGAGTGGGGTCTGATCCCCTGTGGGATAGGTTTTTCCATGGTGCTGTAGCAGAAATTAATGCAATGGCCTATCCATTTGGAAATGGTTTGCTTTGAAATAGCCTTTCCCTCTGCCCCAGCAGCAAATGCCACCAGCAGTTGGTCAGATTTTCTTTGAGGTTTAGTCCTGTCCAAGTAGAATCTAAGTTGTCTGTGCACACCTAAGGAGTGCAGTACCCATTCCCCTTTGTTCTGTGGGTTAGGAAAGAAGGTTGGCAAATGAATGGACTGATTAAGGGCCACACTGGATACCACCTTGGGCATGAAGGAGGGATTGGTCCTGAGGGACACCCTGTCCGCATGAAAGATGATGAAAGACTCCACTGCCATGAGGTCCTGTAATTCAGATACCCTTCTTGCTGAAGTGATTGGTAAAAGGAAAGCTGTTTTCCAAGAGAGGACTTTTAAATCTGCAGTGGCAGCTTCCTCGAAATGAGGAAAGGTGAGTTTTTCCAATACAAAGTTAAGGTCCCAGGCTGGAGTTGGGGCTCTCCTGGGTGGTCGTAGATTTTTGGCCCCTCTGAGGAACTGCTTAAGCAGTGGATGAGAGAAGACAGGAGGTTCTGTGTAATAATGAGCTGAAATGGCTGAGGCGTGAATTTTGATGGAGGAGAAAGACAGGCCCTTGTGAAGCATCTCAGTTAAGTATTGTAAAATCTGAGGTAAATTGGGCACTGCTGTGCTCATCCCTTGAGATTGGTTCCAGGCACAGAATCTTTTCCATTTTTAAGCATAACATTTTCTAGTACTAGGCCTCCTTGCCTCTAAAATGATATCCATCACTGGTTTACTGAGGGATGATAAAGGAGAGATTAGGTAATTAACCAGGCTGCTAGGTTCAGTGTATGAAGCTGAGGGTGCAGAATCTGGTTCTCCTGCTGAGACAATAGGGTAAGAGTCTGAGGCAGGTGCCATGGGGCCAACAGTGACACATTGCGCAAGAGGGGGTACCAGTGTTGGTGTGGCTAGTTTGGTGCAATTAAAATCATCCTTGGTTTGTCTTGTTTGATCTTTAGTAGTACTTTGGAGAGCAGAGGCAGAGGACGAAAGGCATAAACTGATAGGTTTTTCCAGCTGAAAGACAGAGCATCCACTTTCCAAGCTTGTTTGTGGGAAGTCCTTGTGCAAAATTTGTCCAATTGATAGTTCTGGGGGAGGCAAACAGGTCTATATCTGGGCTCCCCCATTTGCTTGTCAACATGTTGAAAATCCTTGAATTCATCTTCCATTCATGTGGGTCCATGAGGTTTCTGCTTAGTTCGTCTGTCAGTGTATTTAGTTTTCCTGGCAGGAATTGAGCTTGTAGATGCACTTGGTAGCTCAGGGCTGTGTTCCACAATGCCATGGCTAGTCTGCATAGGGGGTAAGAATGTGTACTCCCCTGCTTGTTTATGTACCACATAACAGTGGTGTTGTCCGTTTTTACCATTAATTGTCCTCGAAGAATGTGGTCCTTGAAGGCTGTCAGAGCACGCTGTACAGCTAACATTTCTTTTTGATTGATATGCAAGTGCTTTTGACTTGGGTTCCATTTGCCCTGAATGCACTTCCCTGCCAGGTGAGCCCCCCATGCATAATCTGATGCGTCTGTTGTTAGGATTTGGGTGGCAAGGGGTGGTGTGAATGGTAGTCCCTTGTTTTGGTGGCAGGCCTCTGCCCACCAAAGAAACTCTAGGAGTAGGCAAGGTATGATAGGAATCATTGCTTCTAGATCCTGAGAATGTTGACACCATAGGCTTTTTAGATACCATTGCAGTTTCCGCATATGCAGTCTTGCATATGGAATCAGAAGAATGCAGGAGGCCATGAACCCCAAGGATTGTAGTATTTGCCTTGCAGATAGTAGGGTTTTTGTGGCCACTTATTTGAAGTAGGTTGTCAAATGAATGTTTCTCTGGCATGAGGAAAGCCATCTGGGAAGTTGTATTCAAGCTTGCTTCCAGGAATATGATTTGTTGACAGGGTACCAGGTGTGATTTTTTTTTCGTTTATAGTGTACCCCAGACAAGTTGGCACCCTTTGTACAATGGCTAGATGATTCAAAAGTATGCCCAGGCTTTCTGCCTGAATTAAACAGTCGTACAGGTATGGATATATTTGAATATTTCTTTTACTGCAAAATGCGATGACTGGGACTAGGCACTTTGTGAATACCCTGGGCGCAGTAGATAAGCCAAAGGGCAGTGCAGAGAACTGGTAGTGATTGTAGCCTGCTTTGAAGCGTAGGTATCTTCTGCAAGATTCCCTGATTGGGATGTGCAGGTATGCTTACTTTAAATCGAGTATTACCATCCAGGCATCTTTTCCTAGCATAGGAAGCAACTGGTGAAGAGTCAGCATCTTGAATTTTGGAATCACCAAAAAGGTGTTTAGAGTAGACAGGTCCAGAACAGGAGGCCATGAATTGTCTTTTCTGGGTACCAGGAAAAGCCTTGAGTAGAAATCTTGTCCTTTTTCCTCTTCTGGTACAGTTTGAATAACCTTTATGTTTAAAAGAGAGAGTATTCGCTTTTCAGCCTCTGCCCACTGATTTGGGGGTAGATCTGGCCAACCTTTTGGCGTTGGTAATGTGTGGAAGTGAAATCTGTATCCTTGAGACACTATATTTAAAACCCATTTGTCCTGGGTAATGAGTTCCCTTTTTTGGCCTGCAGACCAATCTTTCCCCCTAAAGGAGCATTCAGTTGAGAAGTGCTTGGAAGTTTTAAAATCAAGTCATTGAGATAGTTTCCATAGGGGGGAGTCTTACTACTCCCAGATTTGGAAGCAGAAGCCCCCCACTGCTTAGACTTGTGAGTACCCTGGGACTGAAACCTGGGATTTCTGCTGTGTGTGGGTTTGGATTGAGAAGGCCTGGAAAGAGCCGGAAAGGACCAATTCTTAGAGGGCCAATGCCTACTAAATCTTGGAGGCTGAACTTGTTAGAAATATTTAACAGTTTGCATAGATTTAGTTTTATCTTCCATCTTTTTAAGAACTTCCTCAGCTTTGTTGCCAAACAGGCGGTCCTGATTTAAGGGAGCATTCAACAGTTTAGCTTTAACATGATCAGGCAAAGATTGCTCCTTAAGCCAAGCATGCCTTCTGAGTACAGACCAAGTGACAGCAGCCCTGCAAGAGGCCTCTAAAGAATCAAACCCACACTGCAAAGTATGTTTTCCAACCTGTTCAGCAGAATGCATTAAATCACGTAATTCCTTATTTTCAGCACAGTCAGGAATCAACATCATTTTCTGTTTAAGCAATCCAATAATATGTTGTTGATACTTTAACATATGAAACTGACAGTTTAAGGCCCTAATGGCCAAGGTTGCAAAAGTGTAAACCTTCTTACCCCATCTATCCAGCGCCTTGGAGGCTCTATCAGAAGGGGTAGGGTTTTTGGCAGTAGAGGCCTTAATGCCCAGTAGAGGCCTTAATGCCCTGTGAAATAGTCTCTGGATCCACAATAGGATTTTTTTTTAAAAGTAACTTGTGAGAATCAGGAACCCTGTAATATCTGTCAGGTTTTCTGGGAGCAGGAGACAAAGAATCAGGGGCCAAACTAGATTCCAAAAAGGCATTATCAACAATGTCTAGTAGAGGAGGTATAGCTAAAGGCCTATGCTGAGGCAAGAGTAAGAAATCTCTAAGCCTCTTTTTCGAATCGGAAAAATCCTGGCTTTCCCAGTGGAAATGTTCCCTTAGAGTGTGCAAGGTTTCACCAAAAGAAAAATCCTCTGGAGGGGAAGCAGAGGTAATACAGTCCTCTGCATCAAAATCCTCATAAGTAGATAAGGGTAAATCCAGATCATCAGAAGAATCAGAAAAATCAGAATCCTAGTCAGAAGATTCATAAACAATTTCAGTTCTAGGTCTCTTAGAAGAGGGTGGTTGGCTTCCCCTTATTAAAGTTGTAAGATCTTCAGCCATTTTTATCATTTGTTTTTTAGGCATAGAGGCCTGAGCATGCGGCTTGGGCGTCAATTTTCTAGGTATTGTTCGAGGTTTAAGCCTTAAAGAAGAAGGAGGCATTGGTTTAATATGCAAGTCCGTAGGCCTGAATACACCCTCAGAAGCCGGTGCCTGCACAGCGGCTCCGGACCCATCCAAGGTAGAGACATCCGCAAGTTCCACAGTTGAAGCATCTCATGGCATACCAGATTCCGAATGGGTCTTAGTAGAGGCCTGCGAATCAGAAGTAGCGGGTATCAGGGGCTGCGAAAACACCTCACTGAGTACTGGCGACTGGCTTAGGAGAAGCGTCGCCAGCAGCTTTGGACCTAGGCGGCCTGTCTCTGTCTTTATCTTTGCGTTTTTTCAGAATTCCGGTAATCGGATGGCTTACTGATGACATTTCTGGATAATTGAACCGAGAACCGAAATATTTAGAGGTGAAAATATACCAACGATGGATAGTGCGTTGATTAAATAAAGCAGAAAACCGACAGCAAGGTACGTTGTGGTCAGGGCCTAGGCAAGGAATACAGTACGAATGAAAATTTTTGTGAGGTATTTGCTTTTCACAAGAAATGCAGTTATTAACTTTTACTGACATCGGTAAGGAGCAAAAAAAAAGTTTCCCCGACAGGGTACTTAGCTTTAGTTGAAGACTTCGGCTCTGAAACTCGAAAACGAAAATTTCAGGAATCGGCCAACCGGCACTTGTGAACTGCTTCTGCTTCGAGCACTGCATGGTAAGAAAGACTGATGTAATGGCGTTGGCTGCATGTTTTATACCCCTGATGACCTGACATCATTGAAGAAGGGACAGCAACTGACGCAGGACCCAAGACTTTGTTAATCAGGCCGACTGAGGGCTACTGCAAGCATATAACCCAAATGTGCTGACTGCAACAGTGAAACACAAAGAACATCATATGTGCAAACATCAAAACTCATTATAAAACTGCCCAAATCACATGATACACTCATACCTTTACCAGTAACCTCCACTTACAGTTACTATTTACTTCACATATAACAAGATAACTGACAAGGGCTGACAACCATCAAAATAAATAATTTAGCGATAACTGGCAAGAAAATTATAAACAAATATTTTTACTGACTGCTCCAGTCTCAAAAGAAAAAAATGTGTTGAGACTCGGGATGTCCATAATATAACAGAGGGTTATGGTTGTGTTTTCAATCATAACTAACTTATATATGTGTTTGAAACATGGATGTAAAGAAATTCACCTCAAGTGATATCCATGTTTTTATTTTGGTCCTCATGGACCTCATTCTTACCTTCCCAGTCCCCAGTGCCCCACACATCCATGCCAGGTCTACCAGTATCCTTCTATCCAGCTGGACTTACTTTGGTTTTGCTGGGGCTGGTTGTGACCCTTAAGGGTGTCATTGGGGCTTGGCTATTTGTGTCTGTCATCTGTCCAATGGGTTTCTTTTTTATTTTATATGCCCTATCCACTTCCCCCAATATGTGTGCTGGTTGCGTCTGAGGGCAAGGGTCGTCTTTGACCACACTTAAGGTGCATCAAGAGTTAGCACCCTTCTCCCAGTAGTGGGTACACCCATCCCTTCCTGCCACTCCATCAGTCACCTAAGCTGCTAATAAAACCAATGTCGGCTGGGCCATAGCTAAGGTATTATCCCTCTATGCATCGGAGCGGCTAAGTGATACCCATGTTGAGAACACCTAACAAGTTTCTTATGGAGTTGGTATAGATCTGTCCAGATGCATGCAACAACTGGCGCACTCACAGAGATATCTTACTGAAAGGATACAAGGTCTAAATCAACATATCCTACATGGACCAGCTCACAACCCTGTCACTACACTCAGTATCCTACTGACTGCTAAGAAGTAACCTATGTCTGGCATATAAGGCATCCTCCAACACATTATTGATGGATTTGCTGCACATTAGTGAGTCAAATGGCATCAGAAATAGTCTAAGGCTCTAAACTTGCAACATCAGCAGAACAGTTTGCAGGGACAGATATATTTCAGAGGATACCACTGCTGTAGACTCCTCGTCCATATAAAACAAAGCTCATCCCTGTACATTTTCAAGAGCAACTTAGATCTATGGATGGAAAACAGAAAATTATCTCAGGACTGACACCTGTACTACTAACTGACAGAGGTAGATCCTGAATGCTTTATCCCATGCATGGGGTCCCCTCAAATTATCTATGGTATGATCACAGTTATTATTACTAGGAGTAATATATAATTATCAACCATGGGATGAATAAAGCCAATCTATAACCAAATGGAATAGATTATTTTGAGCACAAAAGGGAAACTGGCTAGGCTTAAAATTACCTACAAGGGCAGCTAATCTAGTACTTCTTTATCAACCTATGACTGACAAAACCAGATCACAATTTTTTTAAAACATGGATGTTCAGTTGCTCTCATGTAATACTAGTTACTCACAGAAGTGTAGGAACATAATGTGTTTTCCTGGTTCTAAAAGCTGTGAATTACTTAGTGCTGTTATACAGACAATAGGCAGAGTTAACTGTAACTCAGACAGACTAAGATTTAAAGCTGTTAAAATAATTCAGTCTATGTGTGGGGGTCAGTCAGAAGTGTTTAACAGTTTTTAAAGTGCTTTCTATATCTCAGTGCCATTTTGCGAAGTATGTTGTGTATGCCTTAATGTGGGACTATTGCAATAACAGCTCTGAAAGCCATGCATAACATGTTTTATCATTTAATTCCTTGACATCAGAAAGGGGCATAGCAGACTTCTGTTTTTCCAGATTTATATACTACAAACATCTTTTACAGAAAATAATGTGTAAAATATAGAAAATAAATTTTTGCTTCTTGTCTTAACAGCTTAATATTATAAATTAATCCAAATTGTGGGCCACAAATCCATTACAACTCACAATTTTACTCAGACAGGGCTTGAACAATGAGCCATCACCACTAAAAAATAGTTGTGCAAAATCTTATCATAACTATAGGTGTCCTTCTGTTCTATATGCTGCAGTATTCATAACATAAGGGAGTCCGCCTCCGGCTAACTCGTACATCTGGTCAGTATCCAAAAGTCTTAATGCTACCGCAAGGAACGTGCTACGCTGCACAACATAACACATACATCGGCCATAAAGAGACATTGGGTATAAAGCGGATATCAGCACACATTTACCTCAGAACTGTATGCCGCCCAGCGCAAGCCTGAGATCCTAGTTGAGAAGCATATCAGTGGGAGAACTAGGCAAGCATCAGGAGAAGGCAGGGGGAAAAGCAATACTGCAGCATATAGAAAAAAAGGACATCTATGGTTATGGTAAGATTTTGCACAAGTATTCTATATCCTTCTATTCATACGCTGCAGTATTCATAACATAAGGGAGAATGCCAAAGCTCAAGCTTGGGGTGGGTTGGGAGGAGGATGAGCCAATGCATTTTCTACATATCCATGCAGGATTGCTTTTGCAAACCCAGCTCTGGACTTGAAGATGGTGTCATGCTTGTGGTGTTTAGTAAAAGTATGAACAGAGGACCATGTAGCTGCCACCAGTACACAGCCAATGTCTAAACCCTTAAAGAATACTCCTGAGGAAGAAACTGCTCTAGTAGAGTGAGCCTTTTCTAGGGAAGTAAGGGTCTTACCATTAGATAAATAAGAAAAAGGGAATGGCTTTAGAAATCCAATTGGAAATAGTTTGCTTAGAAACTGATTGACCCAGAGCTGTTGGGTAGTAAGAGACAGACGGTCAGTCTTGAGAGAGAGCATGGTTTTGTCAAGGTAGTATCCAAGCTGCCTATGCACATCTAAAGTGTGCAATATTCTTTCACTGGGACACTGAGGGGAATGAAAAAGGTAGGAAGGTTAATGGACTGATTTAGGGATAACTTTTTTACCACTTTGGGCATAAAGGTAGAGTTAGTACACAGGGAAACCTTGTCTCTATGAAAGACAGAGAAGAGGAATTGGACATCAGGGTCTGTAACTCTGAAACCCTTCTAGCAGAGGTAATGGCCACCAGCAAAACTGTTTTCCAGGTGCAGTGCTGCAGGAAAGAGGAGCTTGCTGGTTCAAAAGGACCCAGTGTGAGCTTCTCTACCACAAAACTGAGATCCCATGCAGGAGGCATTGGTTTCCTTGGTGATCTAATATGAAGGATGCCTTTAAGGAACAGTTTTACCTCTAACATAGAGGCCAAAGGTGGAGGCATAGGTAGACAAGCAGAGATGGCTGAAAGGTGGGCTTTCACCGAAGAGTTGGAGAACCCAGCACTCATCAATTCACACAGATAGGACAAGACCACCAGGACATCAACTGACAGCTGTTGTAGGTCCTTTTAGTGACACCAGATGGAAAACCTTTTCCATTTGGAAATGCAGGATTTCTTAGTTGTGGATTTTCTGGCCTCCTGCATAACTTGTAGCATGTACTCTGGAAAATGTTGTCTATGAAGGATTAAAACCCTATCACCCACAAGGTCAGGTTCAGTGTTGACAGTTGTGGATGTACTAGGGTCCCCTTGTCCTGAGTGAGTAGTTCCATCCTGTGGGGTAACTTGTGATGACTGCCCCTGGCTAGGTGCAGGAGAAGGGGGAACTAGTGCTGCCTTGGCCAAAAGGGAATCACGAACAAGATTTTTGGCTGATCCTGCTGAATCTTCAGTAGGACCTTTTGTACAAGAGGCAAGGGGGAGGATGTATACAGAAACATCCCCTTCCAAGAGAAAAGAGCATCCACCTTCCACACCAGGGGATGTGGGACCCTGGCACAACATTTTGGAATCTGCCAGTTCAAGGGGGAGGCAAATAAATCTATCTGAGGTGTACCCCAATTATGGATTGGATCCAAAAACACATCCCTTTGCAACATTTGTTCATGGGATTGGGTCATGGATCTGCTTAAAGAGTCTGCCACTGTATTCTGGGCTGAGGGGAGATGGATCGCCTGAAGAGAGATTTGTCTTTGTAAGGCCAATTTCAAGGCGAGTAGGGTTAGTCTACACAGAATGTAAGACTTTGTTCCCCCCTGCTTACTGATGTACCGAAGAGCTGTGGTGTTGTCTGTGAACTACCTCAGTACTCCTGGAACTAGGTTGTTTTTGAAGATTTGCAGTGCAAAAACCAGTGCCCTCATCTCCTTTACATTGATAAGTTCCTGCACTTGTTTGGGAGACCAAACATCTCTGACCCTCCAGGCTTGAAGAGTTGCAACCCAAACTGTGTCTGAAGTGTCTGTGAATAACGCTAGGGAAGAATGGGGTGGTTGCAAAAGTAGGCCAGGGTTTTTGTTTACCTGCAGGATCCATCATTCTAGTTCCCTTTTTATGCAAGGAAGGAGTGGGATCAGAAACTCCAAAGGATGTGAGTGTTGCATCCATACAGTTCTTATATACCATTGCAGCTTCCACATGTGTAGCCTTGCTAAGGGTACCATGGGGATAGTGGATGCCACGCACCCTATGAGACGGAGGAAGTCTGCACGGGAAGAGAAGCTAGCATTTTTGTCTGTTTGTATCCTGCATACCAGGAAAATGTGATCCTGCGAAGGGGTGAGAAAAGACATCTGGAAGTTTATAGTGAACCCTAAACTCTGTAGAAGGGCAAAAGTGAAGGAGAGATTTTCCTGAAGAAGTTCTGGGGACTGTGCCTGAATCAGAAGGTCATCAAGGTAAGGGAAGAATTGAATTACCTGCATTCTGCAGAATGCTATGACAGGAGCCAAGCATTTTGTGAAAACCCTTGGTGTCATAGAGAGACCAAAGGGCAAAGCACAAAACTAAAAAAACAAGGAAGCAACAGAAAAATATAAAAACTTCCTGAACATTGGGTGGATAGGAATGTGAAGACAGGCATCTTTTATGTCTGGGGACACCATGAACACCTGGGGAAGAATTAGAGGGAGAAGGGAAGGTAAAGTCCACATACGGGAAGAAGGGACTTTGAGAAAGGTGTTTAAATGGGAAAGGTCCAGGATGGGTCTCCAAGAGCCATCCTTCCTGGGAACCAGGAACATCCCGGAGTAAAATCCCTTTCCTTTTTGGGAAGCGGGAACTTCTTGGATAGTCCCCTGAAAGATCAGGTCTGTGATGACCTGAGGAAAGAAACACAACTGATTTTTGGGGGTGGGGGGGTGGGATGCCTCTGAATGAGGAGAATTTTTCCAAAACCATGAAATACCCTGTTTTGTTTATGGAAAGGACCTAACAGTCCTGAGTAATCTGTTTCCAAGAAGCAAGAGATAGGCTGAGAAGGAGAGACAAGGGAGTGGATGGCCCTGGTGGCTGGTAGTCACAGACTACCTGGCTTAAGTTGGGACTGAAAGGACTGTTTGGGGGGTAGGGGTGGAAGGAGCAGACTTTGAAGAGGCTGGCTTTATGAATCCCCTCTTACTTTTAGAAGAAGACAGGGATGGCTTACTTACAAATGCAGTCTTAACCAGGTAATTCCTTTGAAACCGTGGAACTGGAGATACAAGAATGTGTTTAAGGTCCTGTAACTCCTTTCCTTTCTCCTAAAGAGAGTTGAAGAGTTCTGCTGCTGAACTCCTAAACAAGGTTTTATTGCTCAAGGGTGCATCCAGCAATTTGGCCTTGAAATCTTCA
This sequence comes from Protopterus annectens, assembly GCF_019279795.1. NCBI lineage: Eukaryota > Metazoa > Chordata > Ceratodontiformes > Protopteridae > Protopterus > Protopterus annectens. The sequence continues at coordinate 141,432,861 of NC_056725.1, forward strand.
GGCAGAGGTTGTAGCCTAAGCCAAGTGTATCTTCAGAGGCATTAGCAGCATCATAACTGCACCTGGAGTGCCTAGTCACTTGTGCAGAAGAATTAAGGGTAGCTGCTAATTTAGATTTTGCTGGGGAATTTGAGATGTCTGCCAAATTTTCCCTGCATCAGCCAGCAGGGCCAGGGAGTACTTTGCCACTTGGGTCTGATAATGTATTGCACAGATGGCCAAAGTGGCAGAAGTGTAAACTTTTCCCAAATGTTCCATGGCCTTACTTTCCTTATCAGGGGGTAACAACGAAGTGAGCCTTACTTTCCTTATCAGGGGGTAACAACGAAGTGAATGGTAGCAGTTTTAAAGCATTATTCATAGAAACAGACATGGTAGCCGGATCAGTAGCAGGAGCCTAGAAAAGAAACTGGAAGTCCTCAGGTACCTTACTGAAGCTGTCTGGATGCTTGGGGGCAGGAGGCAGAGAGTTTGAACATTTGGAGGCAGCTGAGACAACTTCCAGAAAGGCAGGCAGGACTGGAGGGAAAGCAAAAGGAGATGGAGAATCCATCTGCAAGAGGTCATAGTGCCTCTGTTGAATGTCTGAAACTGGGCAGCAGTCCCACTTGAAAAAAATCTTTCATTTTGAGAATAGTCTCTTCAAAAGAAATGTCCTCCCCAGGGGAATCTGTACCATTAGACTCCTCCTCTGGAGAGGCATACCATAAGAGGGAAGCCAACTGGGTGGAGTAGGCTAAGGACTTGGGACTCATAGAGTGTCAACAACTGTCCTTTCGAAGGTTGTTGAAAGAGAAAAGGGCTGCAGAGGTACAGGAGGAGGAGAAGATTGGCGAAGGGCCATTAAGGCATTAAAGAGGCTTTGAGAAAAAGCTTGCCAATCAGAGGGCTGCTGAGGTGCAGCAGAAGACACATGTTTAGTTTTAGCCTTCTTCTTTTTGGGCCTTCCATATGGTGAAAGGTGGAAGGACCAGACGTCGGTCTGCATTCAAGAATATCGGAGAGCACATCTTCATGCACCATGATTTGTGTGATGCCATGAGGGCCTCCGGAGATAATGAGCTTGGATTCCCCCTTATTGCCCTGATCAGATGTCTGTCCTTCCTTATGAATGTGCCAGCAGACTCCTTCAGGGCATCCACTATGGTACCCACTGAAGGTACATCCACCACCTCCAGCATGGTCTCCAGGCCTACATCGTCCTCAGAAGAAATGACTGGAAGAGAGGGTACAGCTGAAGGTTCAGGCCATGAGTTTTTGTCCTTCTTTGGTACAGGCTCATCTGAATGGCTCGTTGTCACACCCATCTCGCATGCTGGGCACTTAAGGTGCTGGTTTTCTAAGTATAATTTTAGAGAGGCTCGCCCACTCCTTAGGGTCGTAAGGATGAAGGACTTGCAAATAGTGCACTTGGTGTGGTCTGGGCCTACACAAAAGAGGCAAAGTTCATGGGCGTCTTTATGTGGAATCTGCATTCCACACTGGCACTTTCCCTTCCTAGCTGACATGAACCCAACAAACAAGCAGCAGCAAAAATATTTTAAGAAAAAATCCCCAAAAGGCACTTATCTGGTAACTGGAACACAACAGTTCTGGTGAGCGAACATCTGGGGCAGGCGATCGGACAGGTGGCAGAAAAGTTCTAAGGCAGCTGCATGCTGACGTCTGCTTTATACCTGACATCTCTTTATGGCTGAAGTATGTGTCATGTGGTGCAGAGTAGCACACACCTTGCGGCAGCATTAAGACTTTTGGATACTGGCTGGACGTATGAGCCTGCCAGAGGCGAACTCCCTTATGTTATGAATACTGCAGCATATGAGTAGAATGACTTTGCAATATATTTCCTCGCTTCCAGCAGTTTATTTTTTATGAAAAGCAAATAAACAAAACCTAAGGTGCATTCCTCATTTTACCCCCATTCTTTTTCAGGCTTATCTTCTTTTTTTGGTCATTTGTGTCACCAGAACACTGTACACACTGTACTAGACAACTTGAGAAAACAAGAAATAGTTTGAGAGTTCTGCTGTTTTCCTGACTGAGTCAGACTGGCACTCCTCCTCTTCTTAAGCCTAAAGCAGCCAGAAGTCATGTCAGAAGGAAAGCATGCAGTAGCACTATGCTAGAAGTTTACCCTTTCCAATGACTTTGCCATTAAACTGTGAACCATCCATGACAGGAGGCAGTTACTCTGTGTCCTCCATGTTGTTTAATATTAAATCTTTGTTACTGATGAGTTAGTCGGTGTAATCCTCATCATATCTAGTTATAATGTAATGTTTATGACATTGTAATTGCTGGCAGCAGATTATGATGTCAGAATATGATGTATGATGTAATAAAAAATGTTCCTTCAGGCTTATTTGTACAGTAATGTACATTAGAAAGCACAACAAAAAAGGGTAGGGAAGCAAGTTAAGCTGCACTGAATTATTATATTTTATTAACTTTTCCATAAAGTAACAGTAGTGACTTAAGTCTGAAAGTTGGTTATGCATTTTCAGGAACAATCACTTGCAACATTAGATTTGGAGGTACATCACTATTTGATATTTGTTTAATATCCTCATCCCATCCATAGCCTAGCAGGATGTTCAAAAGGTATTAAATATTAGAGCACAAAACACAAAGCTGCACACCATTCTGTCCTCATAAAATAAATACATTAATTTATTAAGTTGTAATTTAAGTGATTTATTAGTTAAACAAACAAGAAATGTGTGTTTTATGTCCATTTAAATGTGTCAGCTTGCATGGTCATTTGTATCCGCTTTAATAAAAATTTGAACATATTTCATTTTACTATGGCTTATAAACTAACCTTCCAAAAAACGGGAAAATTCACTCAAAAATAACTAACAACATCTGAATGAGTGAAAATGAACAGCTGGAGAAGCTTAAAGTAATTTAAAGCTCACTTTAATAAAATGCAAAAACACATAAAAAAGATTAAGTGCTTTTGTCCCTCATAGTGGACTTCATCAGAATACTAAATAAGGGAACCTGCTTCATTAAATACCCATCATTCCCTGATTAACATTCATTCACAACTTATAAACTAGGTTGTATGTGGTTGGAGATCAAACAAGTTTTGAAGGGAAATATTCACACATAAGAGGTGATTGCTAAAGTGGTTATCATAATGAAGTGGTAGTTTCTATGGCTTGGGAGCACTGCCTAAATATGTGAGACTAACAAGATAAAAGGCATTATTTTGACAATATATTCCTTTACTTCCATTAAAATGTTACACCAAAGGATACAAACAAGATGGTTACTCTTTCTTGGGTGGAGGCAAGAGGGTAGGATATATGTGAAAGCACAGGGCAACTGCATGATCACTACTGAATGAATATTGACACAACTGATTTAGGGATACTCAACATTTCTATGAACATACGTTTATGCCTTTTAGAAAACGGGCTTACTGTACATGAGTAACCTGAATGGAGAAAGTACAGTTGTGTACATTTGCCATAAATGTAGATGTTCGAGTGTATTCACTGTTGCAGTCATCACCCGTGGGTTATCCCTGCTGTGGTAGCCCTCGGTCAGCCTGAATACCAGAACCAATGTTTTTATGCGCCGGTTGCCGTTGCCTGTAGTCTGATGTCAGGTCGCCAGTGCTATACAGCAAGGCAGCCAACGTTATTACATCAGTTTTTCTTTCCCTAACCCATCAGAAGCACAAGGGAAAAGAGAGATGTGGTCTTGGTGGCTAAAAGCCACCTTGGGAAGCTCTTGTCCCCAAGGGGAAGATGTTAAATAGGGGATGGAGGGAGGGAAACCAAGACTGCAACAGTGAATACACTCGAACATCTACATTTATGGTAAGTGTACACAACTGTATTATGTTCTTCGTGTTTCACTGTTGTAGTCATCACTTGTGGGAGGATTCCCAAAGCTGAGGAAAAGGGTGGAAGAACAGGTTGAGTCCTAGGTATGGGTCAGGAGGCCCTGCAGAATTGCAGAGGCAAACTTTGCCCTAGACTTAGAAAAGAGAGGTAGGTGGTAATGCTTTGTAAAGGTATGGACAGAGGTCCAGGTGGCTGCTTCCAAGATGTCCCTGGTAGGTACTCCTTTGAGGAAGGCAGTGGAAGTGGAGGTTGCCCTAGTGGAGTGGGTATGGATAGACTTAGGGATAGTTTTTTCATGTAGTCTTTAGCAAAAATGGATACAGTATGAAATCCATTTGGAAATAGTTTGTTTGTTGATGGGCTTCCCCTCTGCCCCTGGGGCAAAGCTTACAAGAAGCTGGTCTGTTTTTCTGAATGGCTTAGTGTGGTCCAGATAGTATCTGAGTTGTCTGTGCACATCTAGTGAATGTAGAATTCTGTCCCCCTTGTTTTGAGGGTTGGGAAAAAAGGTGGGAAGGTGTATGGCCTGGTTAAGGGTCACATCAGATACCACCCTTGGGCATAAAGGATGGGTTAGTCCTCAGAGAGACTCTGTCTGCATGGAAAAGTATAAAGGGCTCGACAGCCATAAGAGCTTGAAGTTCCAAGACCCTTCTGGCTGATGTGATAGCTAGTATGAAGGCAGTCTTCCAAGAGAGGTATTTCAAATTCTGTTAAAGCGGCAGGTTCGAAAGGAGGTAAGGTTAGTTTTTCTAACACATAATTTAGGTCCCAGGGTGGCGTTGGAGGCCTGATATTAGAAGCCCCTCAGAGGAATTGCTTAATCAAAGGATGAGAGAAGAGGGGTGGGTCTGAATCATAATGGGCAGAAATGGCAGAGGCATGGATTTTAATAGAGGAGAAAGAGAGGCCACTATCAAGCAGCTCTGCTAGGTAATCCAGGATGAGAGGGATGGAAGGTTGGGAGGTACTGCCCCCATTTGATTGTTTCCAGGAGCAGAATCTTTCCATTTTCCTGCATATGATTTTCTTGTGTTGGGCATTCTGGCCTCTGTGATGATGTCCAGGACCTGTTTGCTTAACAGGGACTCCTTGTTAGTTTTTAGCGTATAAACCATGCTGAAAGTTTGAGAGTCTGTAGGTCTGGGTGCAGTACCTTCCCCCTCTCCTGGGTCAAGAGGTCTGACATCAGGGGAAGCAGCTTTGGGGGCTGTAAGGTCAGACTTTGTAATAAGGGGTACCAAAGCTGTCTGGGCCAATCTGGAGCAATGAGGATGGCCTTTGGTCTCTCCTCTCTTATTCTGATCAGAACCTTGGGAATAAGGGGCAGAGGAGGGTATGCGTACACAAAGAGGGAGCTCCAGGGGAAGGTCAAGGCATCCACCTTCCATGTTAGGAGGTGATACTCCCTTTTACAGAACTTGTGCAGCTGGTGGTTGAGGTGCGAGGCAAAGAGGTCCACTTCTGGGGTCCCCCCACACCTGAGTGATTTGTAGAAAGATTTCTCTGTGGAGTTGCCATTTGTGGGGGTCCAGTAAGTTTCTGCTTATGTGTCCACCAGTATGTTGTTGATCCCTGGTAAGTATTGGGCAATTAGGTGTAGCCCCATGGAGGTGGCTGTAAGCCAGAGTTTCATGGCTAACCTGCACTGCGGGTAAGATTGGGTGCTCCCCTGCTTGTTGATGTACCACATTACTGCGGAGTTGTCTGTTTTTATAAGGAGGACCCCCTGGTCTGAGATGGGGTTGGAAGGAAGTCAGAGCCTTTTGCATTACCATCATTTCTTTCTGGTTGATGTGCAAGTGAAGTTGCTGGGCATTCCAAAGCCCTTGGGTACACCTGCCTGCTAGGTGAGCGCCCCAAGCAATGTCTGAGGCGGTGGTGATGGTCTGGCTAGAAGTGCGGAGGATGAAGGAAAGACCCTTGTTCATGGCACAGGCTCTGCCCACTAGAGAAATTCGGCCCTTACACAATGGATCAGAGGGACAGTGGTCTCTAGGGACTGAGAGTGCTGGCACCAAAGGTTCTTTATGTACCACTGAAGTTTTCTCATGTGAAGCCTGGCAAGAGGGATGTAAGATGCCATGTATCCCAGGGCTTGCAAGAACTTCCTTGCAGTGAGGTGACTTCTGGAAGCCAGCTGGGTGAAGTAGAGAGGCAAGAAGCTCTGCTTTTCTGGGGATAGGAAGGCCATTTGGGTTGCTGTGTTTAGCACAGCTCCCAGGAAAACTATTTTTCTGGTGGGGTTTTGTTTGATTTTTTCTCGTTGATGGTGAACCCTAGGGAAGTTAGGAGTGATTTGACAAAGAATAGGTCCTGGAGCAACTTTTCTTTGCACTATGCCTGAATGAGGCAGTTGTCCAGGAAAGGGTAAATCTGTACATTTCTCTGTCTGCAGAATTCTATAGCTGGGGCTAATCATTTGATGAATACTCTGGGAGCAGTAGATAAGCCAAAGGAATAGTCTGGAGTAAAACCCTTTTCCTGTTTGATCTGGAGGGACAGGTTCTACTGCCCCCTGGGATATTAGAGTTTGGACCTGTTTCAATGCCTCTGCCCACTGGTCTGGGGGGAGGTCTGAGTACCCGCTTGGAATAGGGAGTTCGCTGAAGGAGAATCTGTATCCCTGAGAAAAAGAAGTTATGTACTCACCATAATGTTCCATCTGAGTAGGTAACGTCATCTGTTAGCAACCTCTGGGTATCGGATCCGAATTGGATCCAAGCCGGCAACTTTATTCAGCTAAGATCCGAGCTCCAAGCTCCTCCCCCTTACCCATAACCCCCTGCCATCCCTCTCTATCCTCAGATCGAGTTGGCTTTAGCATTATAGAATACTACAACCAAAGGATCAACTAAACATCCTAACCTGATGTCATCTGTTACAGAAAGAACAAAGGTCCTAAAAAGGACGAACTGCAGGTTAGGGGGACGGAGGGGGGGAGGGGTTGGTTGCTGACAAATGAAGTTACCTACTCAGATGGAACGTTATGGTGAGTACATAACTTCTTTATCTGAAGTAGTTAACTTAATTTGTTCATCAACCTGTGGAAGAGAGTCCCCAGCTACCAAAGAATTTGGGATGTCCTCATGGAAGAATATTCCGGAGCACTGCAGAGCCAAAGGACGCCCTCCATCTGGAAATTAAATCCAGCTTGTAACGGGTAATAAAAGTATGGATGTAGCCCAAGTGGCCACTGAACAAAATGTCATCCAAGGACACTCTGGACCAAAAGGCAGCAGAAGTGGAAACCGATCGAGTGGAATGGGCATGAACTCCGACAGGTTCTGTTCGGCCAGAACTCTTATATGCAAAAAGTATACATTGTGAAATCCATCTGGACAATGTAGCTTTTGACACAGGTTTATCCAAAAAGGGTTTAGCAAAGGATACAAGGAGTTGCCCTGATTTCCTATGTTTAGCAGTCCTGTGTAAATAGAACCTCAATTGTCTGCGCACGTCCAAAGAATGTAATTTGTATTCACCTTCGTTTTGATAATTTGGGAAAAAAATGGTAAACTGACAGACTGACTAATGTTGGACTCAGAGGCGACTTTAGGCAAGAAGGAGGGATTGGTCCTGAGGGAAACTCTGTCTTTATGAAAGACCAGATATGGAGGTTTGGCGCAAAGGGCTTGAATCTCCGAAACCCTTCTAGCCAAAGTGATAGCAATGAGAAAGGCCGTTTTCCAGGATAAATATTTTAGATCCACTGAAGCTGCCAGTTCAAATGGAGGGCCAGTAAGAGCCTGGAGAACAAGAGTTAAATCCCACAGAGGGACTGCATCTTTAACAGGAGGCCTTAACAGGAAGGTACCCTTTACGAAGGTCTTGCAGATTTTGGAAGAAGCTAAACAACCGAGATCATTTCCCAAATGAAAGTGTGAAATTGCTTGTAATTGGACTTTGATAGTGGAGGAGCTGGCACCCTGATCAAATAAGTATGACAAAAAATCCAATACAGCTGGTATCGGGGCTGTAAAGGGATCCACATTTCTATGTTCCGCCCAGATCGAAAAACATTTCCATTTGCTCTTATAGACCTTACTGGTAGAAGGTTTATGAGCGGCTACTAAAATAGCTTTAACGGGAGAGGAGATACCGGGAGTCCTAGCTATGATTGGAACTGGATCAACCAAGCTGTGAGCTTGAGATTGTCCAGGTTTGGGGTTGTCAACCGCAGGGTGTGAGATATCAGATCCGGAATGGGATCCAAAATCCATGGAGGACTGACTAGATGAGACCATAGGCAAGGGAACCACGTTTGACGAGGCCAGAATGGGGCTATGAGGATCAGTCAGCTCCCCAACCGACGAGCTTTCTGCAAGAATTTTATCATGAGAGGAAGAGGTGGATAAGCATAAAGTAGTCTGGATGGCCAAACATGGACTAGAGCGTCTCTGGGGGATTCCCCTGGTGGGGGAAGTAGAGCAAAGTACTCGCTGCACTCTGCATTCGAAGGTGACGCAAATAGATCGCAGCAAGGTTGACCCCACTTGAGGAAGACTTGCTCCGCTATTCTCGGGTTCAGAGACCACTCGGAAGGTGAGAGGATGGTTCGACTCAGCCTGTCTGCCAAAATGTTCGACCGACCCGGAATGTGCATTGCTATGAGAAAGCGGTTGGTGGTGATCGCCCATTCCCAAACTCTCATGGCCTCTCGACATAGCGGATAGGATCTGGTTTCCCCCTGTTTGTTGATATACCAGACAACTGACATGTTGTCTGATTGAATCGCAATTGTCCCTAAGGGAAGAAGGGCCTGGAGTGCTTGCAATGCTAAAAGCACTGCCCTCATCTCTAGGAGATTGATGTGCAACAAGGTCTTCGAGTGGGTCCACGTGCCTTGGACAGTTCTGCCCATGCAGTGCCCCCTCCCCCCACCCGAGGCGAGAAGCGTCCGTGGTCCCAGTGGCTTGGGGTGAGGGCCATCGAGAAGGGGCACCCTTCCCGGAGATCTGAGGACTGGATCCACCAGAGTAGGGATTTCTTGCAAACCTTGCTGAGGGAGATAGGTGCACTTAGTGGATGTTGCAGGATGGACCACTGAACCTGCAAGGTCCACTGTAGGACCCTCATGTTTAGACGAGCTAGAGGTGACAGATTGTTGGCTGCAGCTATGGAACCTAGCGCCCTCAGGACCAATTCCGCTGGAGGAGCTGGGGATTGTAGGAGGGCCAGCATGTGGAGTGTCAAAGTTCGAAGCCTGTCCGGAGTTAGGAAGGCCCTCAATAGGTTTGTGTCTAGCCTGGCCCCTATGAAATCCAAAGTTTGAGTTGGTTGAAGGGAGGATTTCTTGAGATTGATTGAGATTCCCAGATGTGAGGCCAAGTGAAGGAAGTAATTCCTGGCTGAACACAGTAGATACCTGGTGGGGGCGGTCAGGAGCCAGTCGTCTAGGTACGGAAAGACCTGTATTCCCTGAAGCCTCAGGTGGGCTGCTACAACTGCCACCACTTCGGTAAACACCCTGGGGGCTGATGTGAGACCAAAGGGAAGGACCCTGAACTGGTAGTCGCTGGCTCCCAGCCGGAAGCGGAGAAACCTTCTGGATCGTCTGTCCATCGAAATGTGGTAGTACGCATCCTTGAGGTCTACAGAGCACATCCAGTCGTTCTCCTGCAGGAGTGGGAGAATGGATTGAATGGTGACCCTCCGGAACTTTTCTTTGGCAACTGACAGGTTTAGATTGGACAGGTCGAGGATTGGTCTTAAGTCCCCCATCTTTTTTGGCACCAGAAAGAACCTGGAGTAGAAGCCTGATCCGGATTGATCTTGGGGGACGGACTGGATTGCTCTTTTTTCTAGCAGCTGCTTTATTTCTGTGGCTGTTGCCCCCCTTTGATTGGGTGGGACATCGGGGAGGCTCCGGGGTTTGAGAGGGAGATTCAGAAAGGGGATAGTGTAACCTCTGGATATGATTCGAAGCACCCAGCGATCCGTTGTAATGGACTCCCAAACTGCTAGGTGCCTCGAGAAATGCGCCACGACTGCCTCCAGAGTGGAGCAGATGGGTAACCCCTCAGGGCTGCTGCGCGGGCCGATCCGAAAAAGGTTCTCTCGATCCGAAATTTTTCGGTTCCCCTCTGCCTCTGGGCCAGCATCCACCCTGTCCTCCTCTGCCTCTGAAGGACGAGGGGTCCGGAGCGAAACGGGACTGTTGAGATTTCCGGAACCACATCTTCTTTTGTTCCCTTTGGTTCCTGGAGAAGGACATCTGCGGAGCCGAGAAGTGGATCCCGACGGCAGACAACGTCTTCCCGTCTTTCTTGCTCTGGACCAGCGTGTCGCGGACGGTCTTGTCGAACAGCAAAGAGCCATCAAAAGGGGCATTTGCGAAGGACGCCTTGAAGGGTTCCGCAAAGTCACAGAGACGGAGCCAAGCATGCCGCCGTAAGACAATGCCCGCTTCGCTAGCTCTAGCGGCTTCTTCCATGGCATGGGAAAGAAGCTGCATAGAAGTGTTCGAAATGGACTTAAGAGTGGCCATTTGAGCTGAGAATGTTTTCTTATCACTCAGCCAACATGGACTTTGGGGGCGACCCGGCATATTCTTTGATGAGATCCCGCTGGAGTCGTATCACATGTGCCATATAATTCAGCAACCTTACTGAGAAGGTGGCGGAAGCGAACATCCGCTTCCCTATGCGGTCCATCGTCTGAGACTCCTTGTCGGGAGGGTGGACCGAGGAACTCTCTTGGGCTAGTTCCTTCTTGTTGGCAGCCGCCACCAACATAGCATCTACTGGAGCACCCTTGCTCCAGACCGTCCTATCTGTGGGTGGACTGAGAATTTTGTCTGGTCTCTTTGGTATGGGCTCCACAGTGTCCGATTCCTTCCATGCCCTGGTAGTGATCAGATCTACCAGGGGATTGGCGGGAGGGGACATCCAAGAGGTAGATGGGCCTGCGTCAAATGCCTCCAGAAACACAGACTCTTCAGAGGAAGATTTTTGGGCTGGCCACCCCCCTCTAATACAAAGCATTTCCATAATGTCATTGAAGGAGATGTCCTCGAGGGGGTGACCTTGGGGAACCTTCCCCTTCCTCTAAGTCTGTGTCCTCTGTCAGGACTCAGGTGAGTCCAAGTGCCTCCTCTTGCACTTACGTTTGTGAGGAACCTCCTCGGGGGGGCTGTCCGAGGATGCCTCACCAACCACATCCTGTTCCTCTAAGAGAACCATCTGGGACGTAGGCGCAGGCTGTCCTTGGGGCCGGGTGATGGAAGGTAGGCCCATCTGAGAGGGAGTGATGGGTGGAACCGCAGCAGGAACCTGGGGTCTCGAGTCCCTCAACAAGACCCTCTTCACAACATCGAACGCCAAAGGGGATCTGCTCTCTCTAGGATCCGAGAGCAGTCCCTTCGGATCCGAGGCGTAGACCAGAGCCGGCGCCGATGCAATCAGATCCGAAGGGCCAGTATGCTCCGACCGAGACGGAGCTGAAGACTCACTGACACCTCTGGATCCGAAGCTCAGCTCACGGCTCCGAGAGCTCAGATCCAAAAATGGACCCGACAAACATGAGGGTGCGGACGGAGCCTAAGTAGGGTGTACTATCGGTGCCGAGCCTCCCCCGGCTCCGATGCTGCCTGGATCCGACGGCTCCGAACCCCGGTAGTGGGTCGGAGAAGGAGCAATCGGGGCAAAAAATGGGGTCATGCTCCCCACCGGAGGGGGGGGAGGCAGGATCACTTCCATCTGCAGTTGAGCCTGGAGAACCTACGCATCATCCGGTCCATATCTGCATCGGACAAACTTCGGGTCGATCTAGACGAGGCCACCGAGACTGGCCTGGGGTGCCGCCTCGAAGACCTCGAAGGCGACCGGGTCTCCTCCTCCGGCTTCTCGGAAAATTGAGGTGAATGGAGCCGGGAAGGAGAAGGCCCTGATGTCCTAGGAGAGGCTAACTGTTTAGCTGGCGGAGCCGAAGAGGAAGCTTCAGCCCGCCGCTTGTGGTGCTTCTCCTTCCTTTTCTCCCTCTTAGATTCCCTCTCCTCCTGAGCCACAGTGGGAGTGGGAGTCCCAGCCAGGGAAGCAGGGATGGAAGGCAGGACTGCTGCGGTCACAGCCAATGCCACCGAGGGTGAAGAGGACGAAGCCGAGTCCGGGGGCAGAAGTCCCGCCAGAATCAGCTTCGACCTCCTGTCCCTCAAAGCCCTGGGGTTGAAGGCTGCACAAACTGTGCAGCCCGAGGAGAGATGGTCAACCCCAAGGCAGATAACACACCGAGTGTGGCCATCTGCTGGGGATAGCTTATAGCCACACTCGGTGCATTTGGAAAAGAAAGTTTTAGGGGCCTCAGCCATGGTAATAATATATATAGATGAAACAACAAAGACCAACAGTGAGTCCCAGCTCTACCTTCCAGATAAAATTTATTCAGTTGAAGCAAGTCCTTTCTCTAGCGCCTCGGCCAACAGCCTTTACAGAGTAAAACAATAAAACTCATAAAACACTTTTCAATATATACAAAAAACAAGCAATCAATCAATTATGCAATCAAACAATTAAGTCACATATACAAAATATATTTAAAGCCATAGTCTTAAATAAGGCATTGCCAATTACATTCTCTATTCATTCCATATGGTTGCAAGGTCCCAAATTTCATAATCAAAATAGATTCCTTTTGTCTTAATATATTTTTTTGCCCATCTAAATCATTATAATAAAGAGGAACATGTTCCAAAATAGAAACTTTTATATGTTCAATGTTTCCATGATGTACAGAGTTAAAGTGCTCAGCAATGGGACTATTAATTTTATTATTTTTTACATCTCTAATATGCTCTTTAATCCTTTCCGCTAACATTCTTTTTGTTTCCCCAATATAGTATCTATTACAATCACAAAATATAACATAAATAACACCTCTACTCATACATGTATATTTAGCTCTTGTAGTGAAATTGTTTCCATTTATTTTACCTACCTCATTCACTATATGTTTACAAATGGAACATTTTCCACAAGGGAATGTTCCCACATCTTGCACAGTATTTAATCCACTAATGCAGGGTTTTTTATAAATACTATGTACTAAAAAATCCTGTATACTTTTACCTTTTTTGTATGATATAATTAATTTTGTGTCTTTTAATGATACAACATCTTTCTTAATAAAGTTCCAGTACTCCATAATTATTTTATTAATAATTATGGAAAAATTAGTGTACTTTGTAACAAAAAACATCTTTTCCTGATCAATGTTGTAATTATTATTATTATATTTGTAATTATTCTGTCTAATAGTACCTTTATTATCTCTAAATACTCTACAAAGACTATTTTCTATATTTGCTGAGTTATATCCTCTAGCCTTAAATATCTTGGCTGCTTTATATGCCTCATTATAAGCCAATTTAGTATCAGAATTCAGTCTTTTTATTCTGAGAAATTCCCCATAGGGAATAGCTGATAATGTATGGGGAGGATGGCAACTATTTCCCCACATTTTCCAGCTTATTTCATCAAACTTTCTGTAGATGCCAGTATGTATCGGAAAGCCATTATTGCCTTTAAGAAAAATATCTAGAAAATGTACTTGATCTCCCCGTTGTACATCACTGAACTTGATGCCAAATCTATTATTATTTAGTGCATCAATAAAGTTTGCCGATGCATCAAAATTGCCATTACAAAATAAAAATCAGGTCATCAATAAATCTAAAATACTTCAGAACATTATTTTTGAAAAAAGGTAGTCTATAAAGAAATTCATTTTCAAACAACCCCATAAACAGGTTGGCATAGGCTGGCGCAAACGCAGCCCCCATAGCAGTGCCTGTCACCTGTCTATAGAGAGTGCCATTGAATTCAAAAAAGTTATTCATTAGACAAAATTCCACTAGTTCCAGAATATAATGAGTTTTAGGGCTATCACCAAGAAAGAATTTTATAGCTTCTAAGCCCAAAATATGTGAAATGTTAGTATAGAGACTCACTACATCAACCGTAATGAAGTACATATTTTCACACCAATAAATATCTTTTATCTTCCTAAGGAAATCATATGAGTCTTGTATGTATGAAGGTAATATCAAGACCTTTTTTATCAATATTTCATGTAACATAGCACAAAGATTATAAGTAAAATAACCAAAAGCTGAGACAATGGGCCGACCAGGTGGTCGGTTCAAGTCTTTATGAATTTTAGGTAGACAAAAAAATTTGGCGATTTTTTTATTCTTAATGCTTATTTTTCGGTCTACATCCATTTTAGTCAAATAATGTAGCCTAACACCTTTATGTAGTAGGATATCAAAATCTTTTTCTGCCTTTCTTAAAAGACTAACATTTGTCTTACAGTATACAGTTTTATTATCAAGGTGCTGCATACACATACCATAATAATCACAGGAATTTAATATAACAAGTTTTCCCCATTTATCTGCTTGTTTGAAAACTATATTATTATTCCTGCTTAATTGCTGCAATCTTTCCCATTCCATTTTGGTTAAATTATAAACATGCTTTTTATTCACAAATTCTTCTATTTCCTTCTCCAACATTGTATTTAACAGTGATTCAAATCTTAGTATGTTAGGATTTTTACATGGAGGTAGGAAATAGCTAGTACCTTTAAGCATATGTGTATTTAATAAATCATAAGCATTATTTTCCCCCTCATCATCCGATACACATGAGTGAAAACTTTCTTCACTTTCCATGGTCTTTGTTGTTTCATATATATTTTCTTGTTTTCTGTTGTTTAACAATAATATATATAGGCCCAAACCGCACACACCTTCACACACACGGGGGAGGGGGAAGACTAAACTAACAAAAGGGAAAATTACCAACAAGATGAGCAAATTAACAGATAAGGGGAAACAACTCTCACTCGTCTATAGTTTAAAGGAAAAAACTAGGTAAAAAACAGGTAATTTTAGTAAAACTCATGAAACCCTACGCTTGGAACTCGTTCTAGATGCTTGAATAAGCCGTGGCAAACAAGATCTGAGGACAGAGAGGGATGGCAGGGGGTTATGGGTAAGGGGGAGGAGCTTGGAGCTTGGATCTTGGATCTTAGCTGAATAAAGTTGCCGGCTCGGATCCAATTCGGATCCGATACCCACAGGTTGATGAACAAATGAAGGTAACTACTTCAGATATGATTTTTAAGACCCAATGGTCCTTGGTTATAAAGACCAAATTGTCCTTGAAGAGGGTGAGCCTTCCTCCTAGTTTTTTATGAGTGAAAGGAGGGCAGCAGGGGGAGGGAGAGTCATTGTGAGTGCTTGCCATAGAAGCTTGGCTTAGAACTCCCTACCTTAGAGACGGAAGTGGTCCATTGTTTGCTTCTCTGCTGGCCCTGGGATATGGGCCTGGATGGCCTGTCCCTGTGGGGCTTACCTTGGCCCTGTCTGTTAGGTGCAGGGAAGGCCCAGTGCTTAAAGGGAAAGTTTCTGCTGAATCTGGGAGGCTGAACTTGAAAGAAATCTTTTACTGTTTGCATAGATTTTGCTTTGTATTCCATATTTTTAAGCACCTCTTCTGCTTTTTCCACAAAAAGACGTTCCTTACCTATGGGTGTATCAATAAGTTTAGTCTTGACATGATCAGGAAGAGGTTGTTTCTTCAGCCATGCATGTCTTCTAATAACAGATCCTGTCAATGCTGCCCTGCTAGAGGCTTCAAGGACGTCATATCCACATTGTTATGAGTGTTTGGCCACTCGACAAGCAGAGAGTAGTAATTCTGCCAGCTCTTTTGAGTTGGCACCATCAGGAGAGGTAGTAATCTTATGTTTTAATTGTTCCAAAGTGTGTTATTGATATTTTAACATATGGAATTGACAATTGAGTGCTCTGATAGCTAAAGTAGCAGAGGTGTATACTTTCTTACCTCATCTGTCCATAGCTCTGGAGTCTTTGTCAGAAGGAAGAGGATTCTTGGCAGAACTACTCTTAGCTCCTTTGGGTTCCTGTGTAATGACATCAGGGTCTGCAGCAAGATTCCCCTACAGGTATTTGTGAGAATCCGGTACTCTGTAGTACCTGTCAGGTTTAGATGGAGCAGGAGGCAGGGCATCAGGGGCTAAGCTGGATTCATGGAAAACATCATCCACCACTTCCAATATAAGTGGGCTGGTCAGGGGTCTGTGCTGGGGCAGGTCCAGAAACTCTCTAAGTCATTTCTTTGACTTTGGGAAGTCTTGAGATTCTCATTGAAAATGTTCCCTGAGGGAGTGAAGGGTTTCCCCGAAGGAGAGGTCCACTGGAGGGGATGCAGAAGGGATGGAGTCCTCTGCATCTGAATCCTTATAAACAGTTAAGGGATGTTGTTCCTCTTCAAAAGCAGAATAATCAGATTCCTCAGACTCTTGGTCAGTCATAATTTCTGGAGACGGATGCTTTTTTCTTTTTAGTGTGGGGGCCTGAGTACCTTGGAAAAGGGAGATGAGATCCTCCGCCATTTTAGACATTTGAGCTTGGTGTGGGGGAGCAGTAGCAAGATGGTGGCTAGAAGCAGATTTCCTAGGAGTGGCCTGGCTTTTAGGCCTGACAGAATCTGTTGGCCTCTGAGAAGCAGTAGTAAAATGCAAAGACGTAATTTTTTTGTCTAGAATCGGTAGTGCGAAAGGCCTCCTCGGAAGCCGATGCCTGCACGGTGGCTCCGGACCCAACCGAGGCAGAGACAGCCAAAGGCTCGGAAGATGAAGTGGATTTCTGCGGCATACTAGACTCTGAAAGGGCCTTGGCAGAGGTATGCATAGAAAGTGATTCGGGTATCAGGGGCTGCAAAAATGCATCACTGAATTCCGGAGAACTGACGACTTGCTTAGCGGTAACGTCGTCGGAAGGCTTAGCTTTGTGTGGCCTGTCTCTATCTTTATCTCTACTTCTTTTCAGAATGTCAACAGATTGTTGGCTGACGGACGCCATATCGGAATTCGAAGATGGAACACAAAAATAACTGTCTACAAAAAGAGCTTTACGGCGAATGGTTCTCGCATTAAAGAGAGCACAGAACCGGCAATGAGGGACGTCATGGTCTAGGTCTAAACAAGTGATGCACTAAGAATAAAAGTCTCGGTGTGGGATTTGCTTTCCACAGGCGAGACAATTGTTAACTTTTTCAGACATCGGTTAGAGCAAGAAAAAAGGTTCCCCAACGGGATACTTAGCTTAAGACGTTTTCTGCTGAAATTCAACTTCTGGTAGCGACCGACTGGCACTCGTGCGAAATGCTTCTGCTACGGGCTCCACGGCAAGAAAGACTAATGTAATGACGTCTGCTGCCTTGCTTTATAGCACTGCGACCTGACTTCAGACTACAGGCGATGGCAGCTGGTGCACAAAAACATTGACTCTAGTATTCGGGTCGACTGAGGGCTACCACAGCAGGGATAAACAACAGGTGATGACTGCAACACTGAAACATGAAAAACATCAAATGTTCTCCAGCAGGGTATTAATGTACAAGTAATGCCTGGTAAAAAACGAGTCTGCCACTTCATGGTAGCTTATCAAGCCGCCATGGAGCTCAGACTGAGAAAAATGAAATGGACGCCAGTATTTTATACTCTCTAAGAAATGCTTCTGCTGTTTAGAGAGGGTAAAACATCAAAAAAGAAGACAAAAAAAGGTAGGTGTGTGTGTGTGTAAGAGAGAGAGAGTGTATGCATGCATGTCAGTGAAAGTGAGAGTGAGACGTTATTTTACACTCGCTAAGCAGCGCTTTTTTTTTCCATAATAAATTTTTATTGAAATATATTTTCCAAAAACATTACAAAAATACAATAAACATCACACACATAATACACTATAACTACTACAAACCATTTATACAATATCTACATGAAATGCTTCCTATATTTAATATATTCCTAAAATCAGTATCATGCTAATATAATACTGAAGACCTTTTCCCATATTTTCGGGTTATTAATATTTTTGTTAGTTTGTTTCAGAAGTAATTTATGTGCTAGTATATGTTTTATAGCCACAAGCTTAAAATTATTCCCTGATGTCTTATGTGGTTCTAGCCAATTTGTGGCTATATAGAGTTTCATCAGCAAAAAAATATTCATACAAATAATAGTTTGCGATCTGGAAAGCTCTCTTGGAGGAATGTGTAGAATCATAAATTCCCATGACAGTGTAGAACTTTGATAACCCATCTTTTGCAGTTGTACTTTAAGAGAGTTCCAAAGTTTATATACGCATTTACAACTCCAGAACATATGAAGAAGATCCGCTGTTTGATCTGCACAGTATGGACAAATTGGAGAATTCCTAGGGTTAAATTTATGTAATCTAAGATGTGTGTAATATGCATTGTTCCAAATCATCAATTGCGTGTACATCAGTTTTTGAAAAGAAACTGATTTCCTAGTTAAATCAATTGCTTTTAATATCTGATTGTCTGTTACTGTTACTTTGTTTACCCAATACTCTGAAAGCAAAATTTTGTCCTGAAATTTCAAATCCTTAATTAATTTGTATGCAGTTGCTATAAATTTAGTGTCTTGTTGGATAGCTTGCCACAATTCAGAGCACTTATCCACAAATCCGGCTGCAGGTTTAAAGTTCCTAAAATAGCTCAAGACAAGTTCTTTAACTTGTCTCATTATAACAATGTAACTTCTAGGTAGATTCATTTCCTGTCTAATTTGTAAAGCCGATAAGTCAAATTTATTAAAAAACATCAAATAGAGTCAGATTAGCTATTAATGGAAATTTGCTGAGATCGATCAGCTGATTATTTAGTTTAAAATTAGGATTCTTGTGGAAAGGTTGAAGAACCATCATATATTGCAATAAATCTACAGACTGAAATAAAGTTTGCAAAGATGAGACACAGGTTATTATGTGGTCCATGTCCCCATATTTTATCAGACTAATTTTGTCCATAAAGGGTAATGCTTTAGGATTTATTTTCCTATCCAAAATATGCTTATGATTCAAGACCACCCAAGTTGGTATCCATTTTGTATTCGTTACATCATAATTAGCAATTCTTAAAATTTGATTAACGTTTACAATCAAATAATATGCTTCAAAGTTTGGTAGCTCAAGTCCCCCTCTTGTTTTAGGGGTCATTAATTTCTCATAAGATTTTCTAGTTCTTTTTGGGTTCCAGATAAATTTAGCTAGATCCTTATGCATTTGTTTAAAAACTGTTTTTGAAATTGATAATTGGGCAGACCTAAATATGTATAACATTCGTGGTAGTATATTCATTTTCACTATTGATACTTTTGCTAATACCGGTAGTTTTAAATTCTTCCATCTGTCACAATCAGCTATTATGTGTTCCCATACTCATTTAACATTATTGTTATAAAAGTCCTTATTATCCGTAGAGAAGTTGATACCCAAATATTTAATATTTTCTTTACATGTTAACTTCCCCATCAGGGCCATTAATGAAAAAGGTTTTGGGGTTCTTAACGGGAAAATATTCGTTTTCTGTAAGTTAATTTTATAATTAGAAACTACCAAAAATTCGTTTATGAGCTTCAATATCTTTTCACTGTCCGAAATTGGGGTTGTACAATAAATAATAAGATCATCGGCGAATGCTGACATTAATATTTTATTCCTATAAATTATTGGTGCATTATGATACAAATTTTGCTTGATATATAAAAATAGGGGTTCTAGATATAGGTTAAACAATAAGGGGGACATGGGACAACCCTGGCGAGTACCATTTTTAATCTGTATTCTGTTAGAATAAGTCCTATTGATGTATAGCGTAGTGTATGGATTACTATATAATATTTGTAGTATGTGAATGAATTCTTGGGGCAAGTTAAAATAGGGTAACACATCAAACAAAAAATTTATGTCTACTCTATCAAATGCTTTCTGGGCATCTATTATAAGAGCATAGATATTAAAGTTGTTTTGTTTAGCATACGTCATCATATTATGCAGTGTAAGTGTGTTATCGCAAGTTTGTCTAGTTGCCATAAATCCAGCTTGTTCCTTAGAAATTAGATATATCAAAACCTTCTTTAGTCTCGATGCTATAATTGATGTTAAAATTTTCATATCCACATTCATTAGTGCTATTGGTCTGTAATTATCTGGGTTAAGGGGATCTGAATTGGTTTTATGTATGAAAATTGTTTTTGACGCATTGAGGTGGGGGTCACTAATTTTATTTTTAGTTATATAATTAAATACATGAGACAATTCTTTTCCCAAACTATCAGCAAACTCTTTGTAAAATTCAGCTGTAATACCATCAGGCCCTGGCGACTTATGTGCTTTCATATGTTGAATTGTATATACTATTTCTTCTTTAGAAATAGGTTTAATCAGGTCACTTTGCAGGCTCTCTTCTAATTCTGGAAAGTTAATTTTTGCAGAAAACTTTTATTCTGGTTATGTAGAGACCTATCAGTTTGCCCCTCATACACCTTAGTATAGATTTTCCCAAAAACATCAACAATATCCTCAGTTTTAGAATATATTGTGTCGTTATACTGTATTTTCGAAATATATCCAGTTGTTTTTGATTGATTTATAATCCTTGCCAGTGCTTTTGATGGTATTTGAACATTATTAGCATATTTCACTAAACACCTATATTCTTGAAGTGTTAATTTATTATTATGAAGCAAAAAGAGATCCCTTTGAAGCTTCAACATTTCCTCCCCAGTTTGAGTGTTAAAATTCTGAATCAGCTCATTATCAAGTTGTTTTATTCTTATTTCTAGCTTTTGAATATCACTATTATGAATTTTCTTATAATATTAGGCTTTTTGTATAAGAAATCCTCTAATTTGAGCTTTAGCTGTCGCCCATTCAGTGTCAGGAGTATGTTTTTGGAGCTTCAAGCTATCTGTAAATTCTTTCATATATTTTATAATTCCGTCTGCTATCTCTTTTTTACTTAAAAGATTTGGGTTGAGTGACCAATTATAACCCCTATGCCTTCTTGTGTCTTTTAAATCTTTAGAAAATTTTAACGAAATTTTTGAGTGATCTGATAAATGATGAGTATGTATAACCACCACTGGTTCTAAATTCGTTAGTGCTTTAGATATCAAAAAGTAATCTATTCTAGCCCACATTTTGTGGCATGGTGAATAGAAGGTGTATTTATTTGCATTATTAATATCTTGTAAATAAGAAAAGGGGTAATATAATTGAAAATCTTCCTTAAATCATTTAATGCTATCCCGGCCTGCTTATTAAATGCTCTTTGTGGACAAGACCTATCCAACTTTGGATTTTGATAGGTATTCCAGTCCCCACCCACAACAAAATAATAACCATCATATTGTGTTACTATTGGATATAATGATGCTATGAAACTGTGTTGATCATTACATGGGGCATATATATTCAAAAGTAGGATAGGTTTATCAAATGCATTATCCGATAAAATCACATAACACCATCGCCCATTTGGATCCACTTTGGAGTCTAAAATCCTATCTTTGTATTGGGTTTTGATAATTATAGCCACTCCCGCACTGTTTGTCTTACCTTCTGATGTCACTAGCTCTCTAATCCAGTTCTTTTTTCTAATATCATTCCATTGTTCATTCATCAAATGTGTTTCCTGTAGAAATACAAACAGTGCTTTGTCCTGTAATAATATGTGTAGCAACAGCTTACTCTTCTTGAAGTTCTGGAGCCCTTTAACATTCCATGAGTTCAACTCCCACATTTGCAGGTCTTGGTATCAAATAACAATATAAGAGGGGAATTATCAAATTGACATGTATTGACTGTACACTATATCTAATCTGGAAACATTTCCTACATCCCGTCCCTAACCAGTGCTTACCCACTTTACCCCTGGACCAGGATTTATATAGGTCTTGTATAAGAGAAAATATAAACAAGGTTAAACACACCAACACATTGAAAAACTTCAGGTAATAACATTTAAAACATTTCCTAAACTTACAACCTATATATTCTAGCATATCTACATCAAAGTCTAAACTACACATTCCCTACCAAACACCGCTACTTAACTACAGCTTTGGTTTAACTATTAGTTAAACAAATCTCATTTCTATGGTTATTACTGTGTAATGGAAAGTTTTAGTAGATTGGGTACTTATTTTATCCTACCTTAAGTATCTATTTTATTGCAATCATGTACATAAACTTTTTACAGAAGAGAGAAAAAAAAAATGCATCCTACATTTTAAATCTGTACCCTACACAGTGCCTGCCACTCACTGCATATAGTAAAAAAAAACAATTTTGGTTCACACCTATAAAAGAAGAAAAAAATAGTAAAAGTACATGTTATTATGTGCTTTAAGTACATACTGTAATGTTATTTCGTTATAAAAAGAACATTAACATATTATTTTCAGTTCTCTTTGTTTTCTCAAGCCAGGAAACCATCAGAAATACACACGACGGGGACCTCTTTTACAGCAGGACCACAGGAAGTGTTACATCCAAATCGACACTCTCAGTTGAAATCCAGGCATTTCCTGTTTACCACACAATGGAAATAGACCTCGGAGGTCATAAAAGTCTGGAAACCAGACAGCAGACCCTCAGATTAGCATAAACAAACAGTTTTATTGCTTTTTCAGAGGCCTGAACAGTTTAGTGAAGAAACAAAGGATTAGAAAAGCCTTGAGGTAAAATACATGCTGGATCTGACTACAGGAACATGCCAGTCTCAATGGAAGTTCTTTTCAGCCCTCTGATGCAGGTAGAACTTTAAAAACTTTCAGAAACACTTCTTTTGCCTGATTTTTATTGGAAACAGAATATTTAGTGCCATCCACCATAAATGTAAGCATATTGGGGTATTTCATCTGGAATTTAATTTGTTTATCAATCAGAAATTTACAGGAAGCAGATAAAGACCGTCTAGCCTGCCTTACTTGTAATGGTAAATCTTGAGCCAGAAATATTTTAACATTTTTCCACATAACATAGCCACCATTTTTTTTGCAGTAAACAGTATTTTGCTAACATCTTGAAAGTTCAATATCTTAACATATACAGGTCTAGGCATAGTAAAAGCTTGTACCTCTCTCAGCACTCTGTGTGCCCTTTCTATTGCAATCTGTTTCACCCCATCAGCATCATTTAACAGGAATTCAAATATTTGTGTTATGGCTGGTATTAGCTCTGCATACTGGATGTTTTCAGGGATTCATCTTATAATAATATTATTTCTTCTAGACCTTGCTTCTAAATCAATAAGTTTATTTTGCATGGCTTGTACATCCACATCACATACCTTTGATTTTTTCTCCAGCATGTCAATTTTGTCCTCTATTTCAGAAATTCTGGTCTCAGTTTTGTCCATTCTCTGAAGCAATTGATTGCATAAAACTCCAAATGTTTGTATTTGTGAGGTCAAGTCCTTTAGAGCTTCCTGTATAGGTAGTAAAGCGTGTTTGATATCCTCCATGTTTAGTGGCTGATCAGTCCTGGATCTAGTTTCTGGTTTCTGTTGTTCCTGCTGTCTAGTAATGCTTTGTTTTTTCACAGTTCCATCCTTTACTGGTGACTGTAGTTCTGACAACTTTGTCTTAGTAGTAGTTGTTTCCATGGTTCTTCCTTGTTGCAAGATTTTTCTTTCCCCAAGCAGAAAGGCAGAATAAAGAAAGCACACAGTCCTTTGTTTCTCTCTTCAGAGCAAAGTAATCACTTGTAATCCTGATGGATAAACACTTTTTTTTCCCACTTTTTTTAAACTGATTTTAGATTAGGTAAGTATAAATGCAACTTTTTATCGTCAATTTGATGTTTAAACCTCATGATATCCACTCAGATCAGAGATTTTCCTCGGGTTAATTGAAGAGCTGCAGTTTAGCAGTGTTTACAGCATGGCAGCCATCTTTGAATCCGCTAAGCAGCGCTTTTGATGTTTAGTGAGTGTAAAATAAAATAAATAAATAAATAAATAAAATAAAGCATGTGTGAGACTGTATGAGTGTAAGAGAGAGCGGGAGCTAAATCGACTGTGTGTGTGTTTCTGTCTGCATGTTTGAGTGAATGTGTGCATGAAAGCAGAGAGACTGTGTGTGGGTGTGACAGAGAGACAGAGAAGTGTGAAAGTGAACCGATGATCCCATTGTAGCATGTGTGACAGAGTGAAGACAGAATGATCTCTGCCATCCCTTAGAGACTGGGCTCTCTGTAAAATTGTTGTGTTTTACTTGCTTATGTATTTCTTAAGTACCGTTTTATTTTTTTTAATATATTTTGGATGTAAAATGCTTTTTCCAACACTATTAAAATATACTACAGCAAGTATGAAACATTAGGCGGTGGACAGTATATTAAAAAAAAATAAAATAGAACTTAAAAAATACACAAGTAAGTAAAACACAGCAATTTTACAGAGAGCCCATTCTCTAAGTGCAACAATGCCCTCCAGGATGTGTGTTAATGTGTAATTACTGCCCTTCTGCAATACCCCTGGGTGGGCATTAATTACTTATTAACATACACCCTGTCAGGCATTACTGCTTGCTTATATTATTCAAAATCTGACATTAAAACTGTACACAGAAAATGGTTGTTCCTTATGGGGCATGCCATATGTGAAAGCAGATGGCAAGTGCATGATCCCTCTAACACAATTACTGAAACTGCTTTGGGAGGTGTGAAAAGTAAAAATATTCAGCTTTAGACTTAAAGTGAGATCATTATTTCTTTTGCACTCCTCAATCAAAATCAGAGGTACATATGCAAAAGTTGGTAGTCTTTTAGGAGTAGGAATGTGGGGGCATGCTGCACATGAAAGCACAGAACAGTTACGTGCAAAGCGGAGTATCACAAATACGGTATGCCAGGGATGGCAATGTATGTGTCCTAACTGCAAGAAGCTGAGATTCATTACTGTGGCCACTAGGTGTTTCTCCTGCTTTGCAATCTAACACAAAAAGTGCACAAAAAAGTAATCTATTTAGGTGTGGAGTAATGAGGCAAGCTATATGAGCAAAAACAGTTAGATGATTACCACTAAATAATCATTTATAGGGCTTGTGTAAAAGTAGGGCATATATACAAAACCAACAAGTTGAGTGTATCAGAAAGTGAGTATGTTTTTAAATTTCTTCAAAGTCAGACCTCACAAATGTGCATAGACAGTGTCTGTTTTTTGGAAAGGCTAAGTCACGTGATAGCAAAAGGCATTTGAATATTTATTGTTAAACAACTTATTAAACAATCAAATAATAAACAATTTATGTTATGGAGTGTTGAGAAAAGAAAGCACTGTATAAGGCTGACAACAACAAGAAGAAATACACACCCTCTCAGGGTTGGCACATTCCACTGGGAACATTTTGGTATGAAAAGAAGATGAAGCTACTATTCACTGTATTTCTAGGAACCCAAGACATAAACCAGTGCATATATCTCAAAATTGTTGTCCCTTAATTATAAATGTACAATGTTAAATAATATATATTACGGCCTGTTGAGGCCATGTATACACATACATACATAAACACACACACACACACACACACACACACACACACACACACACACACACACACACACACACACACACACACAAAGTAATACTAACACAAGCATATAAATATGTGAGTGTACATAAATGCATTTATCAAAAGAGTGGGTTTGTTTTTTGTTTACTTCTTTTTCCTCAAGTCCCACTAAAGATTAGGTCTCCCTCCGGTGAAGCACACAGACTTGCTCCTTTCTTCAGGGCTTTGACATTGGCTCAGGGTGACAGCTATCCAGTGGAGGCCATCATTGACGCAGCCATAAAGATACATTTTTCCTTTGCCAAATAAAGGTGTTTGTGATGGTTTATCCCCCCCAGGGCAGAGGGATACTGGCTTCCCACATG
Source organism: Protopterus annectens (assembly GCF_019279795.1). Classification (NCBI taxonomy): domain Eukaryota; kingdom Metazoa; phylum Chordata; order Ceratodontiformes; family Protopteridae; genus Protopterus; species Protopterus annectens. The sequence goes on from NC_056725.1 coordinate 141,458,497, forward strand.
GGAGTCTGCTCTTACATATCCACTATGAAGATAACTACCAATAGGTGTTTTGATCAGCCACCCCAGGCCATGTATCCGCATCCTTCCCCCTTCTCTAAGAAGACCTCTGCAGTACACAGCAGACTCTGACCCACCCCTACCAGGGTAAGGACTCCCATCCTCTCCTGTCAGCACAGTCCAGTGCCTGAGCCCCTAATCAAAGTCAGTAAGGGTTTTATCCCTCTATGCCAACAATAAGTCATTTAACTGCAGTTCAGAAATGGTTTGCAGATTTAATATACCAATACATATTTATACATAGTAAGTAAATACAGGCATTCATTTTCACATCTCCACTGGTGAGCACAGTTGTGATCTGCATACAGAAATATACACAAACTCAGACACAATCATAGAGATGTCAAAATATACACAGATGTACTTGCATGTGTACTTGCATATCTCTGGATTTACTTGGTGAAAATAGGCATGTACTGTGCATGTTAAAACAATATGCTTTTGTTAAGGGGCATAGGAATTTATACATACTTGTGTAAATACTTTGGTGATGAAGACGGGAAATAAACATACTTAGAATGAAATAATTAAGCACAAACATCAAGATTAGTCATAACTGAAGAGTGTGCAGTGTGTGTGTGTGTGTGTGTGTGTGTGTGTGTGTGTGTGTGTGTGTGTGTGTGTGTGTGTGCGCGCGTACATATAGGGTCCCTATCACTTTTTAGAATGACTATTTAGCAAACGCCTCTTCATTCTTCATCGAACAACTATTCAGCAAAAACACTAATCGTCAAACTAACTTTTCATCAAACTTTCCTACGGCAAAAATGATTGTTGGCAACCATCTGGAATTTGCCCTTTTCCCCACTGTAGTGCGATCTCTGAGTTGGTATATTTAGTTAGCGAGGTGCGAGAGGCATAGTCCCCCACAATGGGAAGTATGGGGGGGCATAGCGCCCCACCTGAGTAGCTTTTAAGGGGGGGTTTTGTTACGACAATCACTAGGGTGCGCTACCATCAGTTTGCCCTAGGAAAGTTTTTGCTGAAAAATTAGTTCAACAGTTTGTTTGACAAAGAGGTGTTCACTAAATAGCGATTCAACAAAGTGATATAGACCCGTACATATATATATATCTCAATATATATATATATTTATATATATATATATATATATATATATATTATATATAAATATATATACATATATATAAATAAATAAATATATACATATATATATAAATATATATATATATATATATATATATATATATATATGTATATATACATATATATATATATATATATATATATATATATATATATATATATATAAATATACACACACACACATATATATATATATATATATATATATATATATATATATATATATATATATATATATATATATATATATATATACATATACATATATATATATACCACCCCCCCCCCGAGGACAGCAGTGAAGCTCACGAAGATATGTGACTTTGTAAACTTGCAAGTAATAAAATCGCTAGCAAGCTCTAGAGTCATTACTTCATGAAAATACATTTTACTGATTCTGATGAGCCATACTGTATATTCTGTTTTGCACTGTTTTCTAGATGGAGTCGTGAGCTTTTCTACAAAATTTGGATTGATTAAGTGTACAAAGAAGGATTTGTACCTTTAGCAGTTGCCTGAACCTTCTTGTTCTGATCTAAGCTAAGATGCAAATCAAGTACAGTTTCTTCTTTTTGGCAAGTTTTACAAAATACTGTTTTACTAAGTTGCCTATCTCAGTTTCACTGAGACAGCTGACATGACAGAATGTTGCATTAGGAACTCTGTTTTTTTGTGACTGAAACTGTTTAGAAATGATGCTTCCCAACTCATCCTTCAGATTGTCTCAGTCTTTCTGTCACTAAGTCCCACAATGCAATATTTACAAAGATCTCTAAGAAACACAAACTATTCTATTTAAAATATCCACTAATTAATTATCCAGTTAGTATGACAAATTTAGCAAAACAGCATAATAAAATTTTAAAATTTAAGTTGCATTATAAAGTGTTGACACATGGTTAGCATTAAGGGTTGAGCAAGACTGGCTGATATTACAAAATGGGCACACACATAAAGTGGAGTAGTCTGGTCCTTTACTAGAACAATCACAGATGAAAAAGTATAACCTTTGATTTCTGTTTGAAATTTTTTTAAGTTTAGGCCAAGAGCCACAGATTTATTACATTTCTGGTCATGTGTTTTTGGTCATGTTAGAATTCCATATAAAGTACAGTTCTGTGAAATCTTACAATAATGATAGATGTCCTGCTATTCACTGTTGCAGTATTCATTGGAATAGGGATTCCTGGCCAGTATACCAAAGCCTTTAGGTTGCCTTAAGGTATGCTGTCTGTCAGACATATGTTCCTCACATACTGTAGAGCATAAAGGTGACATCTGGACGTACCACCCTCAGAAAAGAGAGCCTCAATAGAAACACCAGTCCAAGGAGTATCGAGGTAATCAGCAAATCCAGAAGAGAAATGGACCAGGGGTGGAGGGAGGGAGTGAATACTGCAACAGTGAAGAGAAGGCCATCTACCATTATGGCAAGATTTTACACAACTGTACTGTGTCCTTTCATTTCTTCCACTGAGTCCGGGAGCAGAATCTGTTGAGTTTCCTGTTTGGAATTGAGGCAAAAAAATCTAGTTGAGGTGTTGCCCACAAATGGATCAATTCAAAAAAGACCCCCTCATTCAAGTTAAATTTGGGAGGGTCCATCCTAGCCAATCTCAACTTATCTGCCACCATCTTTTGCTCTGAAGAAATACAGGATGCTTGGAGGGTTAAAGAGTGCTGAAAAGCTATCTCCCAAGCAATCATAGGCAGCCTGCATAGAGGGTATGACCTTGTGTTCCCTTGTTTATTGATGCACCACTTCATTGTGGTGTTGTCAGTAATCACCTGGAGAGGTCCTGGGGACAATACAGGATGAAGTGATTTTTAAGGCACAGATCGCAGCCATTATCTTTTTCACATGTATTTGCTTTGGTCTGTATGAGGAACCTTACAAGCTTTGCACCTTTACCCTCACTGTACCCCACCTCCCCCGAAGTAAAACCTAGGGCTTATGTAGCTACAGACTGACTTGGAGATAGAGGAGAAAAGGGGAGAGCTGCAATTGCTTGTACCTGTAATCTCCACCAGTACAGTTCCTTTTCTTTTTTACAAAGCCCATGATTGGAATATGAAATTCCAGGGGAAACAAATGATGGGTGGATGCATTTTTTTAGAAACTACTGAATCTTTCTTATGTGCAGCCTGGCAAGAGAAATCAAGACAATCACATATGCCATGACCCACAGGATCCTGAGATACTTTCTGGTTGAAGTCCAAGAAAGTTTCCAGATAAAAATCCACCTTCTGTGTCATAAAAGCTTTTTGCTACACAGTGTCTAGAAGACATTTTAGAAAGACAATTCTGTGTGACGGGTCAAGGACTTATGAATGCTTATCTGGAATCTCAGACTGATCAGAAGAGATAAAATCCATGTTAAGGGCTCTTGACATCTGGGAAAGGACTCTGCAATGATAAGTTATCTATATATGGAAAAATGTGAAAGCCATTCAGTCTGAAATGAGCAATGACTGGAGCTAAACACTTTGTAGACACTCTTTTAGAGAATTAGAAAACCTAAAGTGTAATGCAGAGAATTGATAATGTGACCCAGAGACAGCAAATCTGAGAAATTCCCTGAAGTCTGGCTATGGGAATGTGATGATGTGCATCCTGTAGGTCCAAAGTTACCATAATGCTTCCCTGGGGAATAAGATGTAACAGATTCTAGAAGGTCAACATGTTGAAATGTTGGAACTTTCATACAGAGATGAGTTAGGAAGGAAATATTTAGAACTGGTCTTCCAAGAAGACTCTTTCTTTGGTATCAGAAACATTCTGGAATAGTAACTTTTGCCTCTCTGATTTAATGGCACTGGTTCTATGACTCCTTGGATACAAAGTGCTGAGGAATCTGAGGAAAATTTCGGTTTGGTTTGGAGGGTGCAGAGGAACTAACTTGAAAAGAGGTGTTGGCATTCAGCGCCCACTTTATCCCTCCTGAACTATCTTTTAACACACAAGTCTATCACACTCTGTTGCCAAAGGAGAATGTACACAGCCAGTTGTTTTGGCAGGTTTTGACAGGCTGTGGCAGGAGGGAAGGGGACAGGGAGGAGAATGTTGGCATAGTCATTCTGAAGTTGTAGACTATCCCTTTTAGGAAAGGATCCTTATTTCTTATTGTCCTCTCCTGCCTTCTCTTTTTGTTTACCTGTTTGGCATGAGAAGGCAGGGATTGATTGTTTTATTTCTTAAATGTGAAAGAGGATATGGAAGATTTGTTATAGAAGGAAACGTGCTGAAAAATCATAGAAAATCCCCAAATTAATTTCCCTCCCTCATCAAATTGTTTGAGAACCGGAGTAGCACATGAGCCAAGTAAAACCTCCCTATCTAAAGATGAATTCAAAATTACAAACTTTACTTCATCAGAAAACTTTTAATTATGTATCCAGACATACCTCCTCAAAACAGTAGCAAAAGAACACTGTATCTGCACAATCATACACACAATCAGACACACTACTTAAGGATGTCTTAGCTACTTGGGAAATGCTGGAAACAACAGAACTGTGATTAGCAATACATTTGAAAGATGAGTGGAAGCAAGATCCCTCAAACTGTCTATACAAAAAAAATCACAAACTTTCACATATACGTCTGATAGTTAAGAATTCTACACACCAAGGTGGAAGAGGAAAAAACTGTTCTCGCAAAACCTGTCCAAAACCTTCCCTTCTTTGTCTTATGAGGAAAGGCTGAATGATGTTATGAGCCTGTTTCTGCTGGCATAGATGTTGATATTGCTGCAGTGTCAGACCTAAGGTGAGAAAACAAATGTTTGTTAGTTTAAGAAACTTTGTAAAGAATAACTGCTTTTTTAGGGACTGAAGGCTGTGGAATCAGGGTTGTTACATACAGCATTATATATAACCTCCAAGGGTGGCACTAGAGGAGGAACAGGCATAGAATAAGACATACAGTGGATATAAAAAGTTTACATACCCCTGTTAAGATGCCAGGTTTTTGTGATATAAAAAAATGAGACTAAAATAAATTAATTCAAAACATTTCTCACCTTTAATGTGACCTATAACCTGTACAATTCAATTAAAAAACAAACAAATCTGTTAGGGAAAAAAATATAAAAAATAAAAAACGTACAGTAAGCTGGTTGCATAAGTGTGCACACCCTTAAACTAATACTTTGTTGAAGCACCTTTTGATTTAATTACAGCATTCAGTCTTCTTCGGTACACACTTGCCATCATTTAAAGAGACTCTGATTAACCCCAAATAAAGTTCAGCTGTCTTAGGATTTTCCTGACATTTACTCAGTTGGCTGCTACAGCAAAAGCCATGGTTTGCAGAGAGCTTACAAAGCAACAAAGGGACCTCATTGTTGAACGGCATCAGTCAGAAGGGTACAAAAAAATTTCCACAGCATTGGATATACCATGCAACACAGTGAAGACAGTCATCAAAAAGTGGAGAAAATATGGGACAACAGTAATGTTGCAAAGAACTGGACGTCCCTCCAAAATTAATGAAAAGACAAGATGTAAACTGATCAAGGAGGCTGCCAAGAGACCTACAGCAACAATGTAGGAACTGCAGAAATTTCTGGCAGGTACTGGTTGTGTACTACATGTGACAACAGTCTCCTGTATTCTTCAAATGTATGGGCTATGGGGTAGGTAGGGTTGCAAGACGGAAGCCTTTTCTTACCAGAAAAAACATCCAGGCCCAGCTAAAATTTGCAAAACAATATTTAAGTCTCCCAAAAGCATGTGGGAAAATGTGTTATGGTCTGATGAGACCAAGGTTGAACTTTTTGGCTACAATTCCAAAAGGTACGTTTGGCGCAAAAACAACACTTCATATCACCAAAAGAACACCACCCCCATGGAGAAAAATGGTGGTGGAAGTATCATACTTTGGGGTTGCCTTTCTTCAGCTGGAACTAGGGCTTTAGTCAAGGTGGAGGAATTATGAACAGTTCCAAATGCCAGTCACTTTTGGCCCAGAACCTTCAGGCGTCTGCTAGAAAGCTGAAGATGAAGAGAAATTTCTCCTTTCAACATGATAATGACCCCAAGCATACATCCAAATCAACAAAAGAATTGCTTAACCAGAAGAAAATTAAAGTTTTGGAATGGACCAGCCAGAGCCCAGACCTAAATCCAATAGAAAATCTGTGGGGTGACCTGAAGAGGGGTGTGCACAAGAGATGCCCTCACAATCTGACAGATTTGGAGTGCTTTTGCAAGGAAGGGTGGGCAAATATTGCCAAGTCAAGATGTGCCATGCTGTTAGACTCCTGTCCAAGAAGACCAAATGTTGTAATTAAATCAAAAGGTGTTTCAATAAAGTATTAGGTTAAGTGTGTGCACACTTATGCAACCATCTTATTGTACATTTTTTATTTTTTATATTTTCCCGTAACAGATTTGTTTGTTTTCAATTGAATTGTACAGGTTATAGGTTACATTAAAGGTGAGAAAAGTTTTGAAATGATTTATTGTGGTCTCATTTTTTTATATCACAAAAACCTGGCATTTTAACAGGGGGTGTATAAACTTTTTATATCCACCGTCTCTACTTGTAACATACCATATCATCTCCTTAATTCAGGGGGTGTAACACCTACATCATCCTGGCAATAATCTGAGAAAAAGAAAATTCCTCCAAAGGAGGTTGTGAGGTTACCTCTGCATAAAGTTTTGGGCATGAAAATCTATAGCAGATGAAATAGCTCTCAACTAATCAGGGACAAATCTCAACAAAATCAGGGACAAATTCAGAAATAATCAGGGACACTTTTAAAATATTAATACTATTAACCTCAGATGTTGACAGAATAACAGAATGTGAATTGATATACATTTTCTGAAGTAAAAGAAGTCTATAACTCTAATTACTGTCACTGTATGCTCAATGTAGTTTACCACCTTTTCTCCAAAAGTCACCAGTTTTAGGAGGGATTAAGAGGGACAGGGCTAAAATTTGAGTCAAAATCAGGGACGTCCCTGAAAAAAAGGGACAGTTGAGAGGCATCATGAAGTCCCATCTCGGTGTCAGAACCACCTGACATGTCTTCCTCAAGAATATTAATACTGACCTGGTTTACAGGTACTGAATTCTGAGTAGCAGAACTGACTGACTGTAGGAATTTCTAGGCTAAAGTAAGAAAATAATATTTTCTAACGGATACCATTCTTCTCATAAACAAGCTTAATGTTTTCTTCTTCTCTTTACAGGTATCTTCAGTTGACTGATTTAAAGAAGGAATATCTGTCCCTTCAAGTGGTGTTTTCCCCATACACATCCAGCAGCATGCTCCAGTATGTCTCCATGCCCCAGTAAAAATACCTCTCTCCCATGCCCAGTTCAGACACTGGAACATCCAAAGAGGATGTGGCTAGCCCCTGGTTCATGATGGCTGAAAGGACTACACCAGAAGAATCCAGTAAGAAGGTAAGTGAGTTGTCCGAGGAACGATGGTTGGCCACTACTGAGTCACCTACCATCAGATCAGGTGAAGACTGAGCCTGCAGAGTCAGCAAGAGCTCTCTGGTAAGCCATTTTTTCTTTCAAGGAACTACAAAAGTTAGATCAGCAGGACTGGGGTAAGTATCCATGCTGCAATCAAGGAGGATGCTTTGCATGTAGTCAGAAATGCTGGAATGAGTCAATCTGAAGGTAAGTTGTCTAATAATTTGCACCAACAGCATGCTTACACTTTAGCATGCATAAAAAGTCTCCAAAACACTGTAATGAATAATTGACATATTAAATTCCTATTATAAAAGGAAACCCTTTAGAATAAATTTGGTCTGACAGAAAAAAATAGCAGGTAAGCTGTTGCAGAGTTAACACAAGCAATACCTAACCGGTAGTTATCTCTGCCAAAGTAACACATTCTCCAAAACAAAAATTTCCTTTAAATAATCAAAAGTTTATATAAGCAGTATATGTTTGCCACAGGACCAAAGCTAAAAATATTAAACAGTGCTGGATTTCTTAAAGGGCCAGAACTGCTCAAAACAAATAAAAGTAAAAAAACACTTGACATACACACATACAAATATTTCAAGCATGGGAATTAATGCCCTTCTAGCTTGTCAATATGCCAAAACACTTGTTCCCATAATAAGTATCCAGGCTATTCTTAAAAATATCTAAACTAGTGCTTGCTTTAATGTAATTTGGTAGTTTATGCCATGCATCAGCTACTGTCAGAGAACCAATTAGTACACTTCTTATTCCTATAGAATCTCTTTCATAGGTTGTCTCCTTTTGTTAACCCCAAACATTCCCAGAGGTAGTTGTCATTAAATGCCCTATATGCCTGAATAAGATCTCTTAGATATCTGTAAGAGACACTGTACAAGTTCAGATATTTTAGTCTTTCATAATAACTTAAATTTTCACATCCATGGATACCCTTGGTATATTTCCGCTGTACTCTTTCCAGTTTACTCATGCTTGTTTTCTTATAGGGTTTCCACACTGTTATTCCATACTCAGGGTTGGGTCTAATGTAACTAGCAAACAATGACGTCATTGTTTTTGATTTCCTAGACTTAAATAAATCTTTTTATGCAACGTATAGTTCTATAACTATTTAACCAATTGGTTGATATGATTAGAAAAACTCATAGCTGAATCTACCCATATACCCAGGTCCTTAAATTAGTCTACAGTTTCAATCACTGTGTGGTGTATTAAATATTCAACTTTCAGTTTATGTCTCCCAAAAATCTCATATGCTTAGTTTGTGATGTATTTATCAGCATATTATTCTCCTGTGCCAAAATGGTCAATTTAGTCGTTATTTTGCATACATGCCTTATCTGTAACACATGTAATTAGTTTACCCAATTTCAGGTCATCTGTATATAGACTGCCGAACACCTCAGATGAAAAAGTAAGGTCTGAAGGATACAATCTAAAGAAGTAAGAGCCTAGTATAGAGCCCTGTGGGACACCTTGACTGTAACCAAGGATTTCACCTGTCCAGTTGATGTATGTTACTTACTATATCCTATTTGTAAGCCATGCAGCTATTCATCTTATCAACAATACATCAATACCTAGTTGTACTAATGTATTGATCAGTGATTTGTATATGACCCTGTCAAATGCTGAAGTTAAATCTATATAAATTACATTACAGCATCATTTTTCATTCATAGCTATTATATTGTTATAGAACATCATGTTACAGGTGGTAATAGCTCTGTTTTAAACATATGCATGCTGATATATGGTGTCAAGTCCCAACCCATCCAGTTCTGACAATAACTTATCCAATATTACCTTCTCCATTATTTTTCCACAACATGAAAATAGACTTAAGGGTCTCTATGACTCTGGGTTTGTCCTACTCCCCTTTCCCTTAAAAACAGGTTTAATAAGCGCATGTCTCCAGTCTTGAGAAAGCTCCCCATATTTATATGACATAGTGAATAATGGATATAATGGTACTGTAAGTTATTGCTGAAGCGTTCTCAGGTCATTGTTACTAATTCAGTCTTCTCCCTGCACTTTGGATCCAGTTTGTGCAGCTCTTTTTCAATAAAATTTAATTTGATTCCAGTATCTGGGGTTACCTGGATGTCACTAGGACAACTTACTACACCTTTTGTGATGCCAAACTGTTTTGTAAAAGATTTTGTAAATATATCTATAATCTGTTGTGTCTGAGAATAAATTTTAGAATCTGCACACAGTTTATCAATTTGTGTCTTTACTCCTTCCACATCTTATGTATCTATAAAAAGGTTTACTATTAAGCTCAATATCTGTATATAAATTGAGTTCAAAATTTTCTTTATCCTGTCTCACACTATGCTTAATCTGTTTGTCCAGCCTGTTTATTTCAGTTTTCAAAGTTGTAGGTCAACCTCTCTTCCATTTCTTATATTTTTTTATCTCTCACTTTAATCAGATATCTTGTTTTTATGAAAATATATCCCTCTGATGTTGTATGTCTAGATCCTGATGTTAAACATTTTTTTTGATTTTTTGCACTCAAACAATTTCTCTTTCAAAACTTTCCACATTCCATCTCCAGTTTTTCCATTAACACCTCACTCCACTTAGTTTTACATAGTGACTGTTTTGCTTCCATATAATCTGTAAACCGAAAGACACAATAAAATAATCTGTAATTAACCTTCTGTGCATTGGCTTAGATTTCAGTTTGATAGAATTATCTAGCAACAAATTAACCTTTATAACCCCATGATCACTGCACATCAATGGTGGTAAAACTTGACTTGAAGTTACAGTCATTTCTTTGGGCACACAAACAATGTCTATTATGTTCCATCCCGGTAGTTTTTTTTTACCATCTGAAGCGATTGTTGTTCCTGGATATACACTGTGAATAATTTCCTTACTAACATTGTTGAATCAATATCATTCCAGTCTGTTTCTGGTAAATTTAAGTCCCCATCTAACAGTATTCTTCCCTCCTGTGTTTCATGCAAGAAATGTATGAATTCCTCTAGGTCATCTGCACTTGACTTTGGTGGTCTATACACTCCAATAGTTGTTATATGCTCCACAGTTGTCTTTATTGTCACAGTTACACAGTCTATAGTACTGCTGTTATCACTAAACATGTAATAATCACAGGTCTCATAGCTATCTTTAATCCCTACCATAACACCTCCACCTGTTTTTTTTTGTTAAAATGTCTGTTACAGTAAAAACATTTAAACCATGACAGAACTGGTTTCCAGTCACTGTTCTTTAACCATGTTTCACAAACAATAACAACAGCATCAATCTTGTGGGAACGTAGCAAATTTTCCAATAAAAAAACTTTATTATTAATGCTCCTAGCAGTGACAGCCATCAAAGATGTATCAAATGTTGCTATCTGTGAACTGTTAAATTTTAAACATGGCAAAAATCCTGCCTAATGTTTGTCAAATATTCCAAGATATCTGTTGCAAAAATTCTCTTCCCTGATCTTGACAAATGTACACCATCCTGTCTGAACACGTGTGCCCTAAACACGGCTTGGATGCTCTACACATTTCTATTTTTTAAAACAGGAAATTTTTTCCATGTAGGTATCTACCCCAAAAATCTTTTCATTCACAGTGACCTGACTATCCTTTCTATAGGTGATTTGTGAAAAATACATCCTAACACCAGTACAAAGTATACTAAGAGGGCTGTCAGTTCCCTACTAACAGTTAGAGAATTCTTGCGGGTGACATCATTTGTACCGACATGAATAAAAACAGATCCATACTTTCTTACATTAAGGCTTTTCAAGGCTTATCTCACATCTTCTATTTTCACTCCTGGCAAGCATAACACTATTCGATGTTCATTATCATCTCTGCAAATATAAGTATCAGTTCCTCTAATAATTGAATCTCCAATTACAAGAATGTCTTTGCTGGCCAGGTCTGAAGAATCTCCAGCTTCTAATACAGTAATATCTGCTCTATCAATTGTTACTAAGGATAGATCTTCATGACTATTAGTCTTATTAGTCCCATTATTTCCACTGTGTATTAAATTCTCATCCAGCTGGTGTTGTAAATCCACAGCTTGAGCCATGTAGTCAACATCTGCCTCTCTCTTCTTTTTCTTACAGTAATGTTCTTCAATCCTTCCACATTCAATTTTGATTTCTTCCTTTTCACCTGCCCCTTGCCTCTTTTTTCTACTTTCTCCATTGGAAAGATGATGCCTTTTTCTGTAGACTGAAGGTTTTCTGACAGAAAAATATAATTCCCTGTAACTTGTGTGTTACATAAAGCAGTGTCCTTTTTACTAAGTATTCTCTTTCCTTTACAGTCATTAATCAATTTCTATTTCTTCCTTGTTATTTGTTGTCAACTTCTTCCTTCCTTTCTTTTTTTGTTTCATTCTAAAAAAACTGGATCCTCAGATTGCTGAATACTTGCACCCAGAATTGCTAAATTGTCAGCGGCATTTTCTTGTTTCATAGGGGTTGAATGTTCTTTGCAGAAGATAGATGCATCATTTTCTAAATGCGTTCTATTTGTTCTATGTCTAACATTATTTAGTTCATAAGTCCGGTCATTAATATATGAAACAACAGTTCTCCAAGTCATGGCAACTGCACTAAATTTTAAAATTTTAGTGCAATCATCAAGTCTAGATTTACTTCTAACAATGGTAAGCAAATCCTCCAACTTTTGACACGAGGAACACAGATCACCAGTGTTATCAGCTGTTACTTTTAAATATGCATAGCATTTATTACACTGTACAAGATATTTGTGCATTAGCAAATTGTTTACTGCATATTCATTTAAGGAATTCATATTCAGCTTCAAATGAATAAAATATTATAAAAGAAAAGAATAATCAAAATAAGTAACCACAGAATTCAAAGAAAACTTAAATCAACTTCTATGACAAAAAGATCACACCAGCAATATAAAACTAAAGTTGTTCTGACCGTACTAGTTCTACAAGCCAGACAAAAGTTTTAATTCCTTTATGTCACGCGCAGTAGCTTCTGCTCACTATCACTCACAGTAGCAATTCTTTTTAACAATAAAGATAAATCACAAACCGAGATAGGATTGTTTAGATATGCTCAGGATTACTTTCTTTAAATAATAATACTTACATATACACACACACGCACACATAAAATAATTACATTTTCTGTGTGGAAGGTTTCCACAAAGGAGACTTCATTTGCTAGAAAGAAGCTGAAGTGTTTGGGCAAGACACAACCCATATAGCTTAAAGGCTACTTCAGTAGTGGCAATGATGAACATAATGTAATTTCCTCAAATCTCATTAGAGATGCATTTCATTTTAAATATATTTAAATTTGCTGCAATCTGCTGCACGCAATCTTTCATTTTACTGATAAAATTTCAAGAGGTGAGTATGGAGTTATATTCAGATGCAAGTGATGGCTACATATTACAAACCCGAAAGATCTAAAATGCGAATGTATGTACATCGACACATAAAGGTAAATATACATAAACAGCAAAAATCAAAACGCTGAATGTGTTTCCTAGCCAGCAGCACAGTGGTGGGGATAAAGAAATATATCCTTTTCCTCACTGTAGTGCGATATCGGAGTTGGTATATTTAAGAAGGGGGGTGTGGGGGTGCAGGGGGGCTTGCCCTCCTGCATAAGCGTCAATGTATTTTTTTTTATTTTGTACTTACCTGTGTGGCACGTTTTGCTGACGAAACACGTTCGGTGTTTTGATTTTCGCCGTTTACGTGTTTCGCTGTGTATGCACATCGACCTTTATGTGGTGATGTACATACATTCGGGTTTTAGATCTTTCGGGGTTGTAATATAGACCCGCAAGTGATTAGTCGTCTACTAAATTTTAAGTTTAGATGTGGAACTAGGTACTTGATACACTACATGAATTTTTCACAAATACAGCTTTTAAATAACTTTCCAGTTAGGCAGAACTGAGCTGCCTAACCTAGACAGGAGAGAGCAAAAAATATAAGAAAGAAAGTGTAACAGACGCATCAAAATACATAAACATGATGCAGGAAGGATAAGGTGTAGAAAACTAGTACTGGTGAAATCTTCACACTAAAAGGCACTGACACTTATAGCTAAGCCTACTATTGGAATTGTGAACTGTCCTGCAGAGACTGGTAGCATAAGAAATGACAATCAATAGAATTACCAGGCAAACAGTGATACTGCTATGTCTACAAAACAAGCCTTCTGCCCTCTGCCTCCTTTCAGCAAAAGGATTCATCCCATTAATTTCACTGCAACACAGTCTTAAAGCACTGTCTGCCACAGAAACTAGAAATGGCAGAGGTGTTTTCCAGTGATGTTCTCTCCTATTAAAAATGAATCTTTCCCACTCAGCATAGAATTATTCAGTGGCTACACAATGTAGCTACAAAGGAGAGACAACTGCACACTTAATTATTTTAATTAATTTTGCGCAGTCTTTAAGTGTAGCTTAACATGCATGTGTAGGACCTTTAAAGTACTTTCATGTCATGATATTTTTGGTCTGGGTAGGGACTACAACTAAACCTGGATACTTTGTTGCAATATTTTAAGATATTCCTTCAGAAAACAGAAGTGATTCAATGTCAGTATTTAGCTAAGTGTCAGTACTTAAAATGGTTCCATCAAAGTCTTTCTGTTGAAATTCACAGCAACAATTTAACAGTCACTGTATGATGCCAGTCACAGTGTTATGATAAACCACATAATGCTTTAGTTTTAGGGATTCCCCTTTGTGAGATAGTCATGACTGTTCAATAAAAATACCCTCAGAAGTTTTAAATTTGTTGGGTCTTGAGAGATCAGCAAATCTGCAAATGGCATACGGATCCTTCCTCTCCTTCTGAAGTGATACTGGCAATGGTGCCTTTTCCAATTTTTTTTGAGAGGTACATTTTCTTGTATAAGAAGCCTTCAAAGGTGTGTCATCATTAATGTCAAGCATCGTCAAAGCTTTTCTTGCTCAGCTTTTTTCTCCACAAGTATTTTTCTGTCATCACTGAATACAAGATTATGACTTCCTTTTGTATTTGTTTGTTTACTCTGGTTCCTTAAAGTACAGTGCCACACCATCCATATCAAATGTAAATAACTGGCACTCATTGATGGGAGTGATCTTCATATCATATACCATATCAAAAATTTTTATTGTGATGCAAAAATTGAGTTACTTTTGTTGATAAGCACTGCCTCTTGAACATTTTCTTGTAGCTGAAAACTCCAGACAGGACATCAAGAAACACTGAACCCAGAATGCCTCACTACCTACATTAGTGTATAAGCTACTATTTTTCCATGCTAAGTGCAACAATAGGGGATTCTCATATCCTAGTAAAACAATCTATCCAGCCATGTCTTACAGGTGGAATACCCTACACTGAAAATTAGTTCAAGTGATTATCTGTTAGTAAAACTACAATATAATTAAGTTGCTGCTCATCTAAGGAAGTATGTTGTTTTCAATTACCCAGAATGCTTTGTATGTGTATGTAAATTACAGCCAATACCTAAGTTGATATTATTTGGGAGTGCTTTTTTATGGAAGAACTGTGTCAACAGTAAAACCAAAATATCAAAAAACATGTCATAATTTATGTTTTATTCTCAAACCACTAGTATATCCAGAAATTAAAGCACCACACTGTAGAACAAACCAGACCTCACACCACACAGGGCAGATGAATTCACTCAGTTTAGTACACAGACTGATTTATTAAAATAAAAATAAAAAAACTTCTCCAATAAAATTTAACAGCAAAACTTCAAACTCTTATACCATTAAGAGCAAATAACACTTCTCTTATTTGCTCTTAATGGTATAAGAGTTTGAAGTTTTGTTGTTAAAAAAAATAACTTCTGCAATAAAAGTTATTTTAATAAATCAGTCTGTGTACTACACTGAGTGAATTCATCTGGCCTGGAACTTGTGACATCCAGACATTAACTGCAGAACAAAGATGTACGAGAAGTGTAACAATACACCCACCCACCCCAGCTTAGCTTTTGTTTACTGCAAATGATGATGTTTTTTTATTTACATTTATGAAAAGATTACTGATAAATATTAAAATACAACAAGGGTCCCACCATTTGGAGAGAGTGAGAAGAAATGAAGACAGCAGCCATCAAATCTGTTTTTATGTAAGGCTTATGCTAAACAATGGTGAAACAGCAACAATACAGGGACTGACTCATCCAGGACATCTAATGCTCTAAAATCTGGCTGGATCACAATGAAGAGAAGAAAATGAAATGTTACGAATATCATTACAGGATTCCTTCCTTAAGAAAGAGTTGGAAATGGCAGAACTTTCTGATATTTTTTATCCTGCAACTATACTGTCTGGGCTATCCATTATCATCCCATGTACAACAGTATGTCCTCATGTTCTCTTTCTGAGAGGAAAACAGTAGCAGTGAAAAGACTTGATTCAATGGAAAGGCAAAAACTACCTTGCATACGAATGAGAGATTTATCCTTAATGCTGCTTTACTCAAATGTTGACTCTGCAAGAACACATCAAGGCATGTAGCTCATAAAGTCTTGTTGATGAAGCCACAACTAGAAATAATACAGAATGAGAAAGAATAAGTTCACAGAAACTGCTTCTTCATAGACCTAAGAACCTAGCTTCTCAGTTATGACTGGAATAACACAGAGGAGGATCAGTTAATATTGTCTCACAGTACTTGGTTCATAGGTTGATACTAGGCTATCTGCCCTAGGGCATTTACAAGCCTAGCCAGAGTTTGTTTGGCTTTCGCCACCCTTTTAAATGAGTTTACTGTGCCCTTTTTAGGTTAGTTTACTGTGCCTCTGTCTAGTAGTGACACAGAAGTGATCCTTTGGGTAAACCTATGATCTCCCATCCACTCGTCAAGATTCCTCTTGAAGAGCATCAGTGAGGGGCTCTGTCTGACCCAACATGGACTGGGATTCTATTCCAGAGTGATGGGAGCCTCTGGGTTATAAATCTGTCCCTCCAGCATGTCCTATTAATTTCTGTGTTGAGGTTCAAGTCCCTCGAGCGCGTAGCTCTAAGGGATTTGGATTTTTTGAGGTGGAGCATGTCCATTAATTCTGGGTTGGACATGGCTTTATACGTCAGGCACAGATCGCCTCTAAGTAGGCGGTATGCAACTGAGTAGAGCTGGAGTTTCTTTAACCGAGCAGCATAGGTCATCTGTTTTAGTCCTTTGATCCTCCTGGTGAGGTACTTTTGGGGTCTTTCCAATTGCTGCAGGTGTCGGGTAAGGTACATCCCAAATGGGGCATTGTATTCAATTATGGGCCTGATGAGTGATGAGTAAAGGGGCACAATGACCTCCCTTGATCTAGACGTGAATCCTTTCATCATAAGGTGGGCTATATAGAAGGTCTTTCTAACCACTTTGGCAATATGGTTGTCAAAGGAGAGATTACTACCAACTTGGGTCCCCAGGTCCCTAATTACTTCCTCCATACTTAATGGATTACCGCCTATGTGGTAATTTATGGGGACTTTGTTTTTCCCAAAGGGGATGACTATACACTTTTTGGCATTTAGCTTTAGGCCATGGCTCTGGCACCAGTTATCCGTCTCTGTGAGACCCTTTTGGAGGATGCCTGTGTCAGCTGGAGAGTCGATTATGGCACCCAGTTTGCAATTATCTGCGAACTTGGTCAGCCATAGTCCTCCCGTGTTAGCCTGTACCTCTTTGTTTCAGTTCCTACCTGGGGTGCCTTCTGCATACAATTTGCAAGTCCTCCCTCTGTCCAAGTGGGCTTTTTGTGGGGGCACTTCTGTTCACACCCACATACTAAAGAGAATCCCTAAGGTAAATTGGTACGTTCTAAAGTGTGTGTGTGTGTGTGTGTGTGTGTGTGTGTGTGTGTGTGTGTGTGTGCGGTTATCTACCTCATGTACTGGATAGTCTCCAGCCCCCAACATCCATGAACAGAAAAAAAACAAGTACTGATGATAAATGAAATTCTTTTTTTTCCCAAAATCTCTTTATTTCAATTTTCTTTTTTCAAATAATAACAATACGTTAACTCAAAAACACAAATAAACAATACAAATACCTATCTAAAGAAAACAGACAACAATCTCGTTCCGAGAAAATTATACATATATATATATTTATATATATATATATATATATATATATATATATATATACATATATACATACAATATATACACAAGAAGTCACTACATCGTCAAGTAAAGTATGAGAATTCTTATGTTCATTTGGTCTCATAAGGGATAGTTAGAATGAGGATAGTCTATATATAAAGTAAAAATAGAAATGTAACCATTTATTTGTATGTTTAGGGAAAATATCTAGTTACACATATACTAAGAAAAGGGAGAAGATGCAAGAAAGTCTGGTTATACTACATTCATTTCTTACATAAAGGTTAGCTTTTCATGACAATTTGTAGGCAAATTTTATTTGTCAAGAATTATATCTAGCAAGTAACCCCAATATTTTTGATAATAGCATTTGTTTTTTGTTTCTGAATAAAATAATTTGTGAGATGAGATATATTTGATAGCAAGATTGCTAAAATTTTCCCATGTAATTTTGACATGACATTCCAATTCTTTGTAATGAAGAATTTAATAAGGGCACACATCATAATAAAATCATGTTTTAATATTTTTGGGAGTTGATTGATATTAATGTACAATATAGCTGTCTCCCAAGTAAGGGTTGGTTTTTCATATCCCATCTTCTCTAATCTTACTCTCAAGGAACACCATAAGTTGTGTATCTTAGTACAATTCCACATGACATGTAAAATATCAGCTGTTTGATCCGGACAATGGGGACATATGGGCGAAAAGTTAGGATTGAATTTATTTAATTTAGATAAGGTATAATATAGATTGTTATTTACCATAATTTGTGTATATAACAGCTTCTTGAAAGGAATAAATTTGATTGTATTTTCAATGGCTAGTTTCTTATTTTCTTCAGTCAGTGATTGATTTTTCGTTTGCCAATAGTTTGAAAATAATAAAGAATTCTGATGTTTTGCATTCATTACAATTTTATAAGTCCTAGTAATTGTTCTCCCTTTAATCACAAGATTTTCAAGTATTAATTTAACTAAATCTATGTTCTGCAAGTCAGTGTGTATTTGTGAGAATTTAGCATTTATAAGATGATGAAGTTGGTTAAGGATAATACTATATTTCATAGGAAATTTGGGTTCAAGTCTCATTTGCCTCGTGTTAAGAGTCTTTCCATTGGTATATATCCCATATTGTGTAGTCTTTTATCAGGGGGTAGTTTGTTAGATTTACTGGTTTATTATTTATTAGTAAATTACGATTTAGGTGTAATGGTTGTATAAGGGCAAAAGAGTCAGCTAATTGCAAAGATTTAAATAGTTTCTGAGTTGTAAGAATCATGTTTTTAATTAGTGGGTGTAAATTCTTCGTGTATATGCTAGCCTGGTTTAAATTCAAGTATATTAAGGATTTGATATTAAAGCCAAGGGATTTTAACTGTTCATGCCAGATTTTGGTTCACTGGGGTGTCCAAGTATTTATATACGAGTCATAGTTTATTATTTGTATTAGTCTGTATACAGTAATTATACTATAGTAAAGCTTAAAATCAGGTAACCCCAATCCCCTCTTATCTTTGGCGAGTACAAGTTTTGCATATTTAATTCTGGTAGATTTGGGATACCATAAGAACATTGATATAGCGTTTTCCATGGCAAGGAAGAAGTTTTGGGGAATATTTGAAAATGTAGCATTTAATTGAAAAGAGTATTCTTGGTAAAAAATTCATCTTGACAACACTAGCTTTTGACAGTAGAGGCATATTAATGTTCTTCTGTCTATCCATATCATTTTGAATACTAGTCCATGTAGTTACTAGGTTATTGTTTATAATATCTTTGAAGTCTGAAGTAAATATTATTCCTAGATATTTTATCTGGTAGTTTACTTTGATCTCACTAATAGGAAAGTACAATTCTTTATGCCCTATAGGATTGAGGGGAAATATGTGTGACTTGTTTAAATTTAAATTATAATTTGAAACTACTGAGAACACATCAATAACTTTAAGTATTTTTGGGAGGTCAGAAGTGGGGAGTTGGAAGTATATATTTAAGTCATCAGCAAAGGCCGAGTATATAAGATTTGTATTGTGGATTCTGGGAATATGATGAAAAGTTTTTTGTGAAATAAACAGAAGGAGGGGTTCTAGATAAAAATTAAATAGGTATGGTGAAAGAGGACATCCTTGTCTTGTACCATTGGATAAGAGTATAGGGTTAGTTATAAGTTTATTTACCTGTATAGTGGTAGAAGCTTTCTGATACAGAACCTGGATCATTTTAACGAATTCTTGAGGAAAACATATACAGGCAGTATATTAAAGAGAAAGTGTAAGTTTACTCTATCAAAAGCTTTAGTTGCATCTACTGTAAGGGCACATCTGGGGCATTTATCCCTATTAAGTAGTCTTACAATGGTATCTAAAAGGAGGGTGTTGTCACTTGTTTGCCTGTTTGTCACAAAGCCCATTTGTTGTTGGGAAATAATAGTGGGGAGTATATTCTTAAAGTCTATTTGCTATAACATGGGCTAATATCTTAAGATCAGTGTCTATGAGGCTATTGGTCTATAATTTGCTGGATCTGTTGGGTCAGAATGTGTTTTTTATAAAAATCCAATGTGTATCCATCAGGCCCAGGGGATTTACCTAATTTTAGTTTGTTTATTGCAGCTTTTATCTCTTTTAAATGTAATGGTGATTTTAAGGGTTTCCTTTGATCTTCTGTAATTTGTGGAAAGTTTATATTATGTATAAAATCCTCAAATCTGTCTGTAGATGATAATAAGGGTATATTGTATAATTTCTTATAAATATCTTCAAAAGTGTCCACTATATCTTGATCTTTATATTTCACCTGTCCTTCATATTTTATTTCTTTGATCCCAGGAGGTCCACTTTTTATGTTAATTAGTCTAGCTAGGAATTTTGATGGTGTTTGAGCCCATTCTGAATATTGATATATTGACCTTAATTCTAAGAAGGAGATATTTTCTAAGTAGTGTTTGTGTAATTGTTTTTGCCAATCAATTATTTTTTCCTCAAGTTCTTTAGAATATTTTTCCTGAAGTTCTAGTTCAGCAGTGTTTATTTGACATTCTAGTTCATTCTTAAGATTGTTATACTTTTTTTTTCCATGCAGATTTTTGAATAATAATACCCCGGATGACTGCCTTGGTAGCCACCCATTGCATGTCATATGGAATTTGATCGGATATAAAATCATTTTGAAGTTGGGCTAACACATTCTGAATTTCTTGTGTAGTTTCTTGGTTTTGTATAATTTTAGGATTTGAAGTCCAGGTACTGAAATAGGAAATATTTTGTTTATGAGCTTGAAAGTTTATTAAAGGTCTAATTTTGGAATGATCTGAAAGAGTTATAGGTGATACAGCATAATTTATTTTGTTAGAAAGGAAATCAAGAGAAATTAGAAAAGCATCTATCCTGGACCAAGTTTTATGAGTGGCTGAAAAGAAAGTGAATCTTGATATTGTTTTATCATATTGAAATTTATCATAAGGGTCAACTAGTTCAAATGTATTTTGTAATTCTTCAAGTGCTGTAGTGGTAGACTGTGACTGTCTGTTTTTATTATGTGATCTATCCTTATCTAGATTTAGTAAAGCATTCCAGTCCCCACCTACAATAAACAGATGATTTGGGTATTTGGCTAATATATTAAAGATTTCATAAATGAAGAGCTGTTGATTTGAGCAGGGGCTATATATATTAAGAAAGAGTAATGGTTTGTTCAAAGTATGATATTCAATAGTAAATAATACCCATCTTCCCTTTGAGTCAGCTTCATAGGAAGTAATCTCTCCTTGGAAGGATTTATTTACTATAATGGCCACTCCCCTGGACAAAGAACTATAATTTGCAGCCACTACTGTTTTAACCCATTTTCTTTTCCTTTCCCTAACCCAAAGTTGGTCATCTAAGTGAGTTTCTTGCAAGAAAGTTATATCAGCCTTAGTTTGGTATGTGAGATGCATGATTAAACTTCTTTTCTTTTTATCTACCATCCCTTTAACATTCCAAGAGTCTATGGTTATCATTTTTTATTAATATTGTTGAAGTTTGTCATTAGTTGATACACAAAAATACAGTTATAAACTTTTTCTGTTAGTGTATTTATCTTAAGAATAAATATTGTGACTTCTATACTCCTAAACTCTAAATAGGTGCCTAACCACCCATCCCTCTGTATTTGTAAATGTGCATGAGTTAAGAAACTAAAAGAAACTATTATTTTTAACAACAAGGTGTAGATATATATCAGAGGGATGTCAATAATACCCATACTATTCCAAATGCGAACAGTCATCAGCTACCAGACTGTGCCCATCCCGCTCCTTTTATTATTTATATACTGCATATTCATTTTCAGACTTCTTAAAATATTATATTAATTGTGCCCTTAGATATTATATAGAGAGAAAAGGAAAAGTAGCTTTTATAAAAAGTTTTGTAGTAACAGCAACATATGATAATTCTTAACATTTCAAGAGTTATTAAAGTGTTAACAAAACAATATTTTCAAAAACCAAGTACAATATATGTATATTTTAAAAAAGGCATCATTTTAAAAATTCAACAACATTTGCATTATTCTTGCTAACAGCAAGTAACTGTGGTTCTTTAAAATGTACTGGAAACCATACAAGCGATGATAAATGAAATTCAAGTTTCATCCTGTAGGAAATCCATAGTTAAAATTAAATTAATGAAAGAAATAAAATGTTGAGGTAGTTTCCTGTGCAGAATAACTTTCAAAATGTCCTACAAGAGAATTGGTTGAAAGCTGAATGTCTACAAAAATGCAAGCCAAGTATGTCTACGAGTAAGCATTAACAGAAGGGCATGCCAATCATAACCAGGAAAATGAGAAAGAAAGTCCAAGATCTTTTAGAAATGGGGCATTACCTTTGTTGAAGTTCATCACACTATAGCGAAAAATTAAGTCTTTTCAATACTGTTATGCTTGGCTTCATTGCTGCTGGTTTTCTAATGTCCTTTACTGTCAGATTAATCTCACCAGAAATGAATAAGCCTCAAAGTATGAATGAAATATAGCCTATAGATGAAAAATCAGAGACCTGAAATTAAAGAGCAGTGCTCTGCACTGCTGTTGTGCCTAACTGTACAAGAATATGGCAGCTGAAGGGAAATGTGAGAAGCCATTTGTAAAAGCAGGGCAAGTCAAAGCTGTCTTGGCCCCTTGGGGAGCTATCAGAATTAGGTGGAGTCCATAAATGTTTTGAGGAGTTTTCTCTTTACCCCAGGAAATGCATGCAGACCCTTAATGGCCAAAGGAGTGAGAAGGCAACTGTCTTCCATGTTTCTCTCTTGGGAAACTGTATGCACTACTTTGGATGCAAAGCATGTTACTAAGAACTGAAGAAGTCTACCTGAAAACTGTCCCACTTTGAACTTATGTAAAAAAAACCTGATCCTTAGTGTCCAAAAACAACAAAAGACAATGAAAATAAATGCCATTCACAATATGATGAGCAAAATCACTAAGTCTGCAGCTATGCGCAATAAATAAAAGTGACAAAAACAGGAAAGGATTGGTGAGTGGAACTGCTGATGCTGCAGTCCCCTACCATGCTTTTACTGCTGCCTTAGAGAAAAAGCATTTCAGAGTACTTTACCGTAGATGTCAATGGTAGTATTTACAACCTCTTGTAGAAAAATAGGGTTAATGAGGAGGATATATAAAGGATTCAAGCCAAGAATTGTGGTGGGAGACTTCTCTTTAACAAGATGTGCTTTAATAGAGGAATCAGACAGGAATGTCCACTTTCCCTTTTGTTATTTGTTTTATACTTAGAACCTTTACCAAGGACAGTAAGGGAGTCACAAATTCAATGATACAATTAGTATGGCAATCACATAAAGTTAGCTTTATTAACAGCCCTATGGTGCAGAAGGATAAATAAGACCAAGATGACCCGTATCTGACCAGCAGCAAGGGGCAGGGGGGGGGGGTGCAGCTGATGTTGGATCGCTCATCCTGGAGTGAGAGAGGCAGCCTTACTTCCTGTAGTAGCAGCAGTTTTAAGAACCTGGTGAGCTTCATCCTGCAAGAGCATGGTTGAAAAGTTGAACATGGGGGGGGACACTGCATGTGCATTCCAAAGGTAGAAACTGTAGAACTTGCAAAGCTGCTGCTTGGTGGTGGGGGACACACTATACTTCTTGGCAGAAGTATGATGTTGTACTAGCATCCCCTGTCTTATCACTGGTCCAGCCTATGGGATGACTTGAGCCTTGTGAGGCTAAGGTGGGCCCAGAAGACCCAGTGAACATAGAGTGGAGCTGGTGGTATCTGATGGTCAATTGCAGGGAGGAAAAAAGTTAGCTTTATTTGCAGATGATATTACTTTGTACTTAATAAATAAATCCAGAAAAGGACATTTCAGTGATGTGGGACATTTTGAGGCAGTTTCAGGTCATTTCAGGATATGAAATAAATGAAGACGAAATAAAGGCCATATTGGTAAACTACACAACCATAGGTGAATTTCTTAAATACCCATACTTACCGGATTATCATAAGTAGGTGGGTGATACATTAAAAAGGATTCTGTTATGGCAGCTAAAGATATATGAGAAGAAACTAAATGAAAGACAATACAAAACTGAGAAACCTGAAGCTTTTAATTATGGATATGGATAGTAAGATACAATCAATGAAAATATTTTTAGTCTCTTTAGTCTCACATACAGACCAGGTATATTTTTATCAGCCAGATAACATGCGGATGAGAATTAACAAAGAGTTGAAGGAATTTTTTTGGGAGGGGAAGAGGGCAAGAGTTAAGTGGGATATGTTGATTCATCTAAGAGAACAAGGTAGTTTACTTGAAGGGGTACTTTACAGTTAAGCAATTAAGGCTCATGTGCATAACTATACATTTAGCTAGATATATAATATAATTTAGCTAAAGAATCAAGGTATTGGGAGCAAATAACTACAGAGAAAGAGGTAATAGAGTGGGATAAGGCTAAGGAAAACTTTGGACTACGGGTTATAAACTGCCTTTGCTATCATAGACTGATAGAGTGTTGGCAAAGAAAAAGATATACGAGAGTGTTAATTGAAGTGTATGGCATATAAAATATTGCATGACAACTATAAGAATAAATCAGGAGATTAAAAAAGACTGTAAACAACGAACAAAAGGCAACTTATAAAGAAACAATGGAAATAAATGTGTAAGGCTCACAAGTATGCAATAAAGTCCAGAAGGTTTGGAATTTCTGAAGGAAAGTGTAAGTACAGGAATTGAGAAGACTTCAGAGGACTTTTCCTCAGGTAGATAGCAAATGCTTGAGATTTGATGGGGGGGATAAAGGGTTATTGGGAACATTTCTTTCTTTTGTGAAAATTCTGTGAGCTGTCAGACTATAAACATTCACTACAGAGTAGTTTGACAGAAATGTTGGGAAAACAAATGGTTGAAATTAAAGAAATGATCTTTTTGAACTGGGATATATCTGAATTACTAGACATATTAGAACCTTGTTAAGTTTAATACTATTGGCTGCAAAAAAAAAACGGTAATCAAATTGTATACCAATCATAATAGAATTTCTAAATATTGTAAAGGAAATAAAATAACTGGGGAGGGATCTTTGGAAAAAGGGAATGAGCAAATTTTATATACAAGGAATTTATTGAAAATGCAGAATAATGATCAGGAGAAGGAGGAACAAGGTTTAAGAGAAGGCAGGAATTCAGCAACTTATGTAACTTTGGAGTAAATGAAATTCATTAAAAAGAAAACATATGTATACTGTCTTACAATAACAACAGCAATAAAAACTTAATATGTTGTTTTCTATTTTGCATATAAACACGTTAATATTTAAAATGTGATGTTAAAGAAGTACTTACCTAATAAATTGGGTGTTAACTTAAAATGCCTTGTAAATTGACTCTGTAACTCACTAATGTAGCTGTACATCAAACAAGATGTAGCTATAAGCTAACAGACAGTTTCCAAAGTCCTCTGGCAGTAAAAGGACAGTAAAATATGTACCAATTCAGGTCACTGAAAGAATCATCTTTTGTCATAATAATTTTTAATAACAAATCTTAAAGCACCGTATTTTGGTAAGAAATGCTAAAATGGTGTCAACTTCTTATTTTCATCAAGAAATATAACTTAATTTTGCCTACCTTGACCATGAAAATGTAACACAACAGGAAAAGCCAACAAACTAACTAAAGCTTCGCCACCAGATTAAGAGAATGCTCCCCAATACATGAGTGGTAACAATAATATTCTATAAGTCCCAGTATTCCAGGTGATAAATTTATCAGCCAGAATGATGTAATCAAACCTGTATGGTAATGAACAAAGTCAATAATAAACTCACAGGTACATACACAGGCAGTTTTCAGATATCTGTGAAACTTGTTTTTACACAGCTTATATGGCAGAAAAATGGGGTGAATTCTATAAAACATCCAGTAAATATATATAATTTCAGTAATTCATCACAGTGGTTTAGTACTTCTGTTTCACAACATATGGATATCCAGTTTGGTTCTTGACTGAGGTGCCTTTGATGCAGGGAATTAATTTCCTCTCTGCCTGGATGGGGTTTGCAGGGCACTCCAATTTCTGCCCATGTCACAAAGATGTTCCAGAAGTGAACTGATGATTTCCTAAACTGCCTAAAAGTTGTGTGTTTGTATCTGTGTGTGTTTGTGTGCATCTGTGCATGCCCGTCTGACTGTACATGTTCTGCAAGGAGATGGCAACCTATTCAGGATGCGTTTCTATACCCTATGTATTTTTAAGTGGACAGTCATCAATTAATGAGTGATCTTTTAATTTCCTGGAAGTTAAGCAAACAACACCTCACTCTACTCTTCTTAGCTTCTTCTACATACATCATAAATTAGGAGGAAACTACTATTTTTAAAAGGGGATAAGACATTTTAGAACAGGATGTGCCAACCAGTCCGGCACTGATGGGGTTTGAATCCCGCCACTACTAATTTGTGTAATGTTGGATTTGTGGTAGACAAGAGCTACGTTCTATGGATCCAGTGCCCACAAATAAGTCTGATGGCCACCGAAAGGACGGCCTCTTGAGTCACACTACTGGCATCCAACAGGTTAAGTAGAAAAGAATAACACAAATCTGAATGACTAAACATTTCACCAAATATGCATTCTGCTACATTGCTGTCTTAGGTATTGATTTCCAACATCCAAACCCAGGCTAGGACTCCACACTGACCACTTACCAAGCTGACTTTTTAGCCTAGCACCTCAAGCCACTTTTTTGCCACTCTGTTAACAACAGTGTCTTCCAGTGCCCCTTACTCATAGTAATTCCCCTACAGACAATTTAGTATTTTCACACATGCAATTCCCAAGGCAGGCTGAGAGAACTGTATAATTCTCCAAAACTTTCTTCTTCACATGGTAGTACTGTCACCACCCTAGATATGGTTAGAGATCATCCATTCACCAAAACCCTCTTGATCAACAGCCATATAATAATAATAATAAATATGAATAGCAATGTGTGGTACAACCTGGTCCATGAGAAGTGGATACCAGCAGCTTGACAACCTACAGCGTTAAACAATACTCTCTTCTCAAATAATAAATATATAAACACCAGACACAAGACCTTAAAAGTGAATAAATAAAATTAGAAAATAAAGAAGCTAGACAGTAATGATACAAATTAAATATGCAGTGATAAATATTCTTGCATAAAGAACAGAAAAAAGTAATTGCACTGAGAGAATTCTTAAAGAAGAAAACTCTTCCTACTGGTACTGAAATGTTGTGACTGACTATAGCTGACAGGATACTGACCATTAACTGAGTACTATTACTAAAAGATTATACAGGCAGACTGCAGACAGCAATTTACAGAATGCAAGTTCTGCAGCAAGGTCTCAGCTGGACTGACTTTACACACATTCAGCTGAACAAAAACTTTACAATTTATCTTTTTCCATGAACCAAAGTTAATTACATCAGCTCAGTTTTCTCAAATAGAAAGAATAACAGGATTTTGCATATTACTGTTAGTTCCTAGCTCTTTTTTACAACCTTAATTCAAAGCCTCCTGAATGACAAATAATTTTACAATTGTCCATGCAATTACAGGCACGCAAGCAGTCCCTTTCTGAGTCACAAACATCTCTTAACGATCACTGCACTTTCCATCAAGATATGATTATAGGCTTCAAACTTTAAGAACAAATACAATTATCTTGTCTCTCTTAACAGACTATAAAAATGCAATTTCACAGTGTAGTTTTCAATCCATGTTTCAAATGGTTTCAGTCTGAATTAAGGAAAGAAGAAAAAATATAAACACTGCATTTTACAGCAGCTGCTCACGATGGAATCACAGAAGTCACTGGATTTCCTGCTAACAGCCTACTCACTGTGGTTGAGCAACCTCACTGACAGATTAGTACAAGTTTCCAGCGAGAACAATGGAAGCACTTGAATAACTAACCCAAAGACAGAATGGGAAATTATTAAAGCTTCCTATAAATATATACAATTATAAGTGTCTGTGTGTATCTGCACACCCACCATAACATGGAAATATGTCAAGAAATATGGTAAGCAAGTTCAAGACTAAAACTTTTATCAGTTTTTAGAAGATACCCTCATATTGGGACACAAACTGTTGCTGTCCAGTTACGCACCACCCCATGCTATTTTGATAAAGGTAGAAAATAAAGCAGAACAAATCACAGACATGCCTACACAGGACCATGTACTACCCTTGTTGATTAGGATGGAAAGCCAAAAGGTGAAGACTATATTCCTATATCAATGGAGAAAAATGCTTGAAGAAGCACT
The DNA here is from genome assembly GCF_019279795.1 of Protopterus annectens. Lineage (NCBI taxonomy): Eukaryota > Metazoa > Chordata > Ceratodontiformes > Protopteridae > Protopterus > Protopterus annectens. The sequence continues at coordinate 141,487,049 of NC_056725.1, forward strand.
GATTACAAACAGGATCTTATCCTGAAATTTCTAACTGTAGAAGTATGTATAAACACAAGACAGGATGAAACATCTGAGATGTAATGGTAAGAAAAAAAAACATTTTAATTGTCTTAAGTAAGTACATAAACAAGCAATGCAGTTTATTAAGATCTGATATGATAACTGTCCTAAAAAATCTGTATTTACTCAAAATTTTAATTTCCGTAACACTTAAGATTTAGACTTTGGAACAATACGAGATACAATATTATAAATAAAGAAATCAAACTAAATATATCTATTAATACATTTAAATATAGTTCAGATTTTGTAAAACAACTCAAAGAAATTTTAAAAAGTCCTAACTGAAAAAAAAAAAAAAGAAAAATATTTTTTCTGCTCAGACCCCCACTGATTAACAATTCCACATGTACATGACCAACTGGACCATTTGTTCATCAAAAGTTATACCTTACAACCAATTCATTCTTTTGGGGTGAGATATTACTGCCAGATGTGGTGTCATCAATTTCAGGGATCAGAAATTTCTGCTTAACCCTACTTTGTCCTCTGTATAAGCTTGATGATGTTCAAGGGTTGTGTGTACAGTGGGTCTTAGCAAGGGCGTGCCACCTGCTTTCATGAGTGAGGTATATCACAAAAGGTCAAGCACCGCCCTATAAGCAAACACCTATACTTGGTCTCTATTCACCAGCAGGTACTACAAGGCAGGTAATGTACCCAAAACATGGGTGTCTACCCCCTTCCCCCAAGAAAGTAGAGCAGGCATTGCCTTATTACTTCTTTCTTTTCCTCCAAAATCTCCTCTAGCACCTGGGTCACTAATATAACCCAGGGCAACTGGGCTGTAGCTAAGTTTTTTATCCCTGTATGCCATGGAGCTGCCCAAACTGAAAAAAAAATACAGAAATAGGTAAAACAACAACAAACATGACACTGAGGAATTAAACTGTAACATTTATAACAACTAAAGTGTTTTTCCTGTCCAGCTCCATGACAGCCAGTCAGAAGAGGGAGTGACTATGCACTTGTAGGTGTGTTCTGGTGTATGACTTCTTTTCTAGGAGGTTCTTACTGTACAAAACTTTCAAATGTTTTGATTAAAACTGACCATACCTCTTCTCACTTGTTAAAGAACTGTTGTAGAAGATCTGCCCCTACCTCCTTCGACTTGTTACATATCTGTTGTGGAAGATTTGCCCCATCTCCTTTGACATGTTACATATCCATTGTAGAAGATTTGTCCTACTTCCTCTCACTTGTTACGTACCTGTTGCAGGAGATAATCTTCTTCAGACTTAGAGATGAAATTTGGGACATAGTAGACAGTTGGAGGTGCCTGAAATCCAGAAATATGTAATTTTTAAAACAAAAAGTATGTAAAGACTAAATAGTGCAGGAAGCAACACCATCTCTCAAATAGCATCATACAGCAAGTCATTTCTAACAAATATAGCACTTAAAAAGTAGCGCTAACAATTACTAATTATAAAATGAAAAGTTCAGGTATGTCGCACTGACTCCACTGGAGTAGACAAATGGGCTCTGACTACTCTGTCACTGATCTAAATTTAAATAGTAAGCATGTACACAGGAGGAGACAGCTGAGGATGTGGGAAGAAATGCTTGATAACCTGATTAAATTATTTTTAGGCATTTAATTACTGCAGTGCAACTCTGCATGGAGACATGAGAAAAATTAATTGTACAGTGATCATATGGTCAGACACTGTGCTAACTCTGGCATGTGACGTAACCTGTGTAGTTGCCCCAAACCATTGCACGAAGGCCTAAGGCTTCAGGATGAAAAAGATTATATCTACTTTTCAGAATCCCAAATGATGTCCCTATATCCCAACCACCTTTCCAGCTCAGACATCAGCTACTACTGTCATAGGACCAGGATATGATTTAAAGGAGCTGGGAGTCTGGCAGAACAGCTATCTATCAGATGTCCAGACTGGTGGCAGCTTGACTGACTGTGTGACTAACAGACAGATACCCTGACTGATAGAAACTCCAGTGACTTGGGCAAGTGGGAGGGTGGCCTAATGGTTAAGGTTTTTGCCTTACAAACACAAGGTACAGGGTTTGAGTCTCACAAGAGATAACTGGCTAGGTTTAAAATGACTCACAAGGGCAGTTAGCCTAGTACTAATCTATGAACCTATGAACTTATTAATACACCAATATAAAAAGAAAATATTTTGTGAAATTAAACGTTATTCTTGTGTTACTATTAAATTTGTATCTAAAATATGCAGTCTAGTTTACTCATAAAAACTACTTTATAACAACTAAACAAGTATAATAGTTAATTAAAATATGAAGGAAAAGAAAATAACCTCTATGATATAACTTTAGAATGCCTGATTTTCTTATAACACAAGCACTGCTAACATTCTATGTTTGGAAAACTTGACTGCATAAACTCCTGCTTTATCTTCAGTAAAGTATTGATAAAATTCACCAACAAACATTTTCTGAGATAACATGTCTCTCAGTTTATTCCACCAGTGATGTTCAAATTGCATATTACATACAGGCTAACACAGAAGGCCTCTGGCTAACGAAGTTCGCAGATGACTGCAAACTAGGAGCTATACTCGAGTCCCCAAATGATGTGGACATCCTACAGAGGGGCCTCACTGAGACAGCTGCCTGGTGTCAGAGCCATGGTCTCAAGCTCAATGCCAAAATGTGCACTGTTATCCCCTTTGGTAAAAACTCTGTACGCATGAACTACCACATAGGCAGCAATCTTCATAACACCGAATGTGTGATAAAAGACCTTGGAACCTAGGCGGACAGTAGTCTCTCCTTTGATAATCACATTGCCACAGTAGTCAGGAAATCCTTCTACATGGCACACCTCATCACAAAAGGGTTCTTCTCCAGGAAAAAAGAGGTCATTGTTCCCCTCTACTCGACACTTATTAGACCCATTATACAGTACAACACCCCTTTTGGAATGTACCTCACAAGACATCTGCAGCAGCTGGAAAGGCCACAGAAGAACCTCACAAAGAGAATTACTGGCCTCAAACAGATGGCCTACACTGATCGTCTCAAAAAACTCCAGCTTTATTCTGTAGCATATCGCCTACTGCAAGGTGATCTCTGCCTAACATATAAAGCTATGTCAATTCTAGAGCTGTTGGACATGCTACACCTAAAGAAATCCCAATCCCTCCAAGCTACATGCTCTAGGGACCTAAACCATGTCACCACAATAAACAGGACTTGCTGGAGGGATAGATTCCTGTCCCAGAGACTTCCCATACTCTGGAACAGGCTACCCATCTATGTCAAGCAAAGTTCCTCATTAACACTCCAAGAAAAATCTTGATGAGTGGATGGGAAATAGGAAATACACCCCAGGGATCACTTCTGTGGCTCTGCTTGACAGGGGCACAGGAAATTAACTTTCTTGGGTTGGCATAAGCTAGGAAACTTTGTTGGCTAGGCTTACTTAGGCCTTTGGGCCGATAGCCTAGTACCTACCTATTAACCTACATATAAGCAATTTTTTTGAGTTATTAGCACAAAGATAAAATTGCTGGGTGGAAAAGATGTTATTTTACTGTATTATATTCCCTTCCTGGCCTTCTAAATTTTGTGGATTTTTTTCTCATTGGTATATATGTAAAGAAATTTAGCCAGGTGACGGAATCAAAATTCTCTGGTAGACAGTATTTTCAACAGGTGTTATACAGAATCTAATGATTTTTTTCATAAAATGCATATATTATGCTACTATTTACATGCAATACAATGCAGTTGATTTAAACTTATGACCGAACAAACACACAAAAAAATGCAAACTTCTGCAACAACCACAACAGGCCCTGGAGCTTAAACAGTTTTAAACTTCTAAGTATCCCAAAACACATGATGATGTAATCATTAAGATGCATTTTTTGAGAATTTTGCCCTGAATTCAAAAACGACAGATGTGAACTCTTAACTATAGCCACAATACTGAATCTCAAAGTATAATTCACAAACAGGGCTCCAGATAATGTCATCATGAATAAAGTACAGTTTTGTACCTACCATAAATGTAGATGTCCGATAGACATGCAACTGCAGTCATAACATGTGGGTTGTCCTGCCTCAGGCAGCCCTCGGTCGGCCGGATTCCAAAGTCTGGGTCCGACGTCGGCTGATGTCGCATTTCTCTCTGACGTCAGAGCGGCTGGAGTATATAAGCATCAGCCAACGCCATTTTCTTCAGTGTTTCTTGCCCCAGATGCCAGGTGCCCTCCAAGGAAGGCTGTAATCAAATTGGAAAACAAAAACAGGATTCCAAACAAATACATGAGCAATAAAACAAATACACCATAACAGATATCCCCAGCTAAGAGTAAGGGGGATAGGAGTGGACCCTAGGCATAGAGGGGTATGGAGGGAGGGAAAACCCGACTGCAGTTGCATGTCTATCGGACATCTACATTTATGGTAGGTACAAAACTGTACTATGATCTTCAAGAATGCAACTGCAGTGATAACATGTGGGTAGAATACCATAGCTTAGCTGGGGGAGGAGTTATGCTCTAGGAAAGAGATGGTGTGGCAATCAAACCCTGCAGGACTGCCGAAGCAAAGCCTGCTCTGGATCTGGAATATAGAGGGAGATTGTAGTGTTTGGAGAATGTATGCACGGAGCTCCATGTAGCAGCTTCTAGAATGTCCTTTGTAGGCACCCCTCTTAAAAATGCTGTAGAGGTGGCTGTAGCTCTGGTGGAATGTGGTCTGACATAGGCTGGAACAGTCTTCCCATGAAAGGAATAACAGAATTTGATGCAATGTCCAATCCATTTAGAAATAGTCTGTTTTGAAATTGCTTTTCCTTGGACTGCAGGGGCGTAAGCTACAAAAAGCTGTTCAGACTTCCTACTGGCCTTGGTTCTGTCCAGGTAGTATCGGTTGTCTATGAATGTCCAAGGTATGTAAAAGTCTTTCCCCCTTATTCTCAGGATTGGGGAAGAAAGCAGGCAGATGAATGGCTTGATTTAGAGAAACCCTAGATACCACCTTTGGCATAAAAGTAGGGTTGGTCCTTAATGAAACCCTGTCTCTGTGGAAAATAATAAAGGGTGGTATTGCCATTAGGGCCTGTAGCTCCGAAACCCTTCTTGCTGAGGTAATTGCCAACAGGAAAGCTGTTTTCCATGAGAGAAATTGCAAGTCAACTGAAGCTGCTGGCTCAAAAGGAGGTAGAGTCAGTTTTTCTAAGACAAAATTGAGGTCCCAGGCTGGCACTGGGGCCTTTCTTGGTGGCTTAATGTTCTTGATTCCCCTGAGGAATTGTCTTAGTAAGGGGTGAGAGAAAACAGGAGGATCAGTGCTGTATCTAGCTGAAATAGCAGATGTGTGTATCTTTATTGAAGAATATGAGAGGCCGCTCTGCAACATATCTGCCAAATATTCCAAGATGAGTGGGATGTTCAGTAATGATGCATCATGTCCCTTGCTGGTATTCCAATTGCTGAATCTTTTCCACTTCGCTAAGTAAACCTTTCTGGTGGATGGTCTTTGAGCCTCTGTTAGTATCCGCTGAACTTCCTTGGAGAGGGATAAGCTGAAGTTATTTATGGGATCTCCCAGGCTGTTAGCTGCAGTGTCTGAAGGTTTGGATGCAGTGTTTCAAAATTGTGTTGAGTCAAAAGTAGAGGCCACTGAGGGAGGGCCCACCTCCTGGTGTGACATATGCTCCGTAGTAGTGGGTACCAGTGTTGTCTTGGCCAATCCGGAGCTATTATGATTCCCTTTGGCTTCTCTGCTTTGATCTTTAGTAATACTGAGGTCATCAGTGGCAGAGGTGGGAATGCATAGATTGCTAGGGAGTTCCAGTTGAATGAAAGGGCATCTATTTTCCAAGCCTTTGGATGGTATGTCCTTGTGCAAAATTTTGGTAGAAGATGATTGAGGTGAGAGGCAAATAGGTCCACTTCTGGCTTGCCCCATGTTGAAGTGAGTTGTCTGAAAGCCTTCGGATGTAACCTCCACTCGTGTGGATCTGTGAAATTCCTGCTTAGGCTGTCCGCCAACACATTGTCTTTTCCTGGAACAAACTGGGATTGTAACTGGATGTTTAGACTCAGTGATTTCTCCCAAAGCTGCATTGTCAGTCTGCAAAGGGGGTAAGAGTGGGTGCCCCCCTGCTTGTTTATGTACCACATCACAGTGGTGTTGTCTGTCCGTATCATTAAATGGCCTTGCTGGAGTTGGAGTTGAAAAGCCTCGATAGCATGCATTACTGCTAGCATTTCCTTTTGGTTTATATGCAGATGTGTTTCCTTTGGAGACCATTGTCCTTGTATAAACCTGCCTTCCATGTGCGCCCCCCATCCAAGGTCTGAGGCATCTGTAGTCATGGTTTGTGTTATCTGTGGTTTTTTGAATGACATACCTGTGTTTTCCTGGCTCACCGAGGCCCACCATAGGAATTCCTTTTGTAGGCATGGAATGAGTGGTATGATTGTCTCCAAGTTGTTGCTGTGTTGAGACCAAATGCTTTTTAGGTACCATTGAAGCTTTCTCATGTGTAGTTTTGCTAATGGAACCAGTAAAATGCAGGATGCCATGTAACCCAGGGCCTGTAGGAATCTCCTTGCAGTCATCTGGGTGAGTTTTGCTAAACGTTTGAAGTATTGAGTTAACTTCGCTTGCTTGTCTTCTGTCAGGTAAGCCATCTGAGAGGTTGTGTCTAGCTTGGCTCCTAAGAAGATTATTTGCTGGGATGGCTGCAGTCTTGACTTTTGGAAGTTGACTGTGTATCCCAGAGCTTGAAGTAATCGTATGACATAATCCAGGTTTTTTGTCAACATCAATTTGTCGTCCGCTTGTATGAGGCAGTCGTCCAGGTACGGGTAAATCTGTATACCCTGGAGCCTGCAATGAGCAATTACTGAAGCCAGGCATTTTGTAAATACTCTGGGCGCAGTAGATAAGCCAAATGGCAATGCTGAGAATTGATAATGCTCTGGCCCTGCAAGAAATCTGAGGTATCTTCTGCAGCTGTGTCTGATAGGGACATGCAGGTATGCCTCCTTGAGGTCCAGAGTAATCAGCCACGACTCCTTGCCCAGCATGGGAAGGAGTTGCTGTAGAGTCAGCATCTTGAACTTTGGTACTATGAGAAAGGTGTTTAATGCGGACAAGTCCAGTATTGGTCTCCATTGAGATTCTTTTCTTGGAACAAGGAACAGTCTTGAGTAAAACCCTGTTCTTGTTCTTGTTGTGGAACTCTTTCTATTGCTTTCATTCGAGTCAGCAGAGTGATTTGCTTGATAGCCTCTGCCCTTTGATGTTGTGGTAGATTTGGCATGCCTTGTTTTCTTGGTAAGGTATGAAAATGAAACCTGTACCCTCGGTCTATAATGTCCAAAATCCATTTGTCCTTTGTCAGTCTGTGCCAGTTTTCTGCAAAAGAGATAATTTCCGCCCAAGGGAGCTTCTAGTTGTTCCCTGGTAGGCGGTAGTAGAGGAAAGTCATTGAGTTTGTGGTTGTTGGGCAGGTGAAACCCCTCGTCACTTCTTTGGTTTCCTGGCTGCCATTGTCGTCCCCTGTAAGGGCCTCTGTATTGGCCTCTTCCTCGGCCACGTCTGTTCTTACCCCTTTGAAACTTTTCTGGATTAGGAAAGGACCAGTTTTTGAAGGCCAATTCCTACTGAATCTGGGGGGGTTGAACCTGGAGGAAATCTTTCACAGTCTGAACTGATTTTGCTTTTTCTTTGATGGTCTTTAACACATCCTTAGCATTTGCACCAAAAAGCTTGTTCTTTTCCAAAGGTGCATCCAGAAGTTTTGCTTTTACATGATCTGGTAGAGGTTGATCTTTTAACCAAGCATGTCTACGCATCACTGCCCCTGTCATAGCTGCCCTACATGAAGCTTCCAGTGCATCATATCCACACTGCAGGAAGTGATTGCTTACTTGCTGAGTGTTATGTACAGCTTCCTGCAAAGTCTTCCTGTCTAAAGGATCAGGAGAAGCTAATGTTTTTTGTAAATCTTCTAAGAGATAATCCTGATATTGTAACATATGAAAAAGGCAATTTAAAGCTCTCATAGATAAGGTAGTGGAAGTGTAAACCTTTTTACCCCATCTCTCTAAGGACCTTGCTTCCCTGTTGGAGGGCAAAGGATTTTTAGAGGTGGAGGCTGAAACTCCTTTAGGCCCCTGTGAAATAGTTTCCAAATCAGCAATATGGGCCCTGAATAAATGGGAATGAGTTTCTGGGACCCTGTAATACCTGTCTGGCTTGGCTGGAGCAGGAGGAACAGAATCAGGGGTAGCACTAGAATCAGAATACAAATCATCCAGAACATCAAGTACAGGAGGAATAGCTAAGGGCCTGTGCTGAGGCTTCTTAAGGAAAGTCCTAAGGCGTTTCCTAGAATCAGAATATTCCTGGCCCTGCCACTTGAAATGTTCCCTCATGGTGTGCAGAACTTCCCCAAAAGAAATATCCTCAGGAGGAGAGGCCGAAGGTATGGAATCTTCTGCATCCGAGTCCTCATAGGTCTGGAAGAGCTCTTCCTGGCTATCAGAGTGGACAGAGGCCTCAGAGTCTTCCTCTGAAGGAGAAGGGTCAGAGGGTTCAACCCGGGGCCTTTTATCAGGAGGAGGCTGGGATGCTCTCTCAGGATGGGCCTGTGAACCTCTGATCATGGAAATTAAATCAGCAGCCATGGACATAATTTGTGTCTCCGGAGTCGGCTGAGGTAAGGATTTGGAAGCAATAAGCTTAGTTTTGCTGGCTGCCTTAGCCCTAGTGTAGGCCTTAATAGACATGGCCATAGGAGGCCTGGCAGCTCCACGTGCAGGAGTGACCTTGTCTACAGCAATGGTCTCGGGCATTTCCTCGGTTACGGTATCCGGAGGAAAGTCTATAACTGGCGTCGGAGAAATATCTGGAATCGGAGTCGTCGGTAATGCGGTGTCTTCGGTTTGGAGCGGTGGAGAGACCGTCTCAGAGGGAACCGGAGCACTCGCGCTAGGTTTTGGCGTGGAGTCGGTGGTAGACGCGGGCCGAGGATGTCGGTCCCAGTCTTTTCGCTTTTTGGGAGTTTGCGATGTCGGAAGATCCGACGGCATGGTGTAAGCAAATTTATCGCCGAAAAAATCTTCAGCGAACTCCGCCCGGCGCCTGAGAGTGCGCTTGTTGAAGCGAGCACAGGCGGCACAGGCCGAGACGTCGTGGTCTGGGCCCAGGCAAGGGAGGCAGTAAGAGTGGAAATCCTTATGAGGTATTTGTTTACCACAAAAGACAATTGTTAACTTTTTCAGTAATTTCTGACATCGGCTGAGGCAAGAAAAGGTCCCCAACGGGGTACTTAGCTTTTTTGATGACTTTGGTATCGTAGAATACAGGAGCTGACCGACCGGCACTTGCGAACTGCTTCTGCTTCGGGCACCGCGCAGCAAGAAAGACTGAAGAAAATGGCGTCGGCTGATGCTTATATACTCCAGCCACTCTGACGTCGGAGAGAAATGCGACATCAGCCGACGTCGGACCCAGACTTTGGAATCTGGCCGACCGAGGGCTGCCTGAGGCAGGACAACCCACATGTTATGACTGCAGTTGCATTCTTGAAGGACATCTAGCTAAGCACCACAATGAAGAGTGTTGTCATGTTGTGGCCTTCCAAGAGCGGTTTGTTGCTCCCAGTCACCTGACACTGTGCTGATGTCAGGCAGAGAAAAGAGTGGGGTGCGAGGCTTGACACGTGGGTGAATCATAATTTACACATTAAATAAACATAAAGATGCGGACATTTCTGCAGTCACTGAAACCTGGTTCAAAGCTGTAGAGAGCACCCCAGCCTTACCAGGTTACACATCCTACCAAACTTTCAAACCCCAAATGGAGGGCTACAAAGCCAAAGGAGGTGGAGTTTCAATATTTTTCAAAGGCATGCAGACCTGCAGGCTGGTCAAACAGTATGACACACAGGAGATACTCCAGGTGCTGTTAACTGTTGATAAAACACCTGTTATACAAATCATAGCTATCTACAGACCCCCAACCATGACTTAGGACACCCACTCCACCTATCTAGACTTACTTGAATCCATCAAGATTCAATCCTCCACCCCGATCCTGGGCAACTTTAACTACCCAACCATAGAGTGGAAAACCTATTCTAGCCCAAACACAAACACCCACAGATTCCTTGACTTTGTTAATAGCAATACATTGGATCAGCTGGTCGACACCCTCATAAGAGGTGAAAATATCCTGGACCTCATACTAACCAACATGAGTAGCCACTGTATCTCCCCTACAGTGCCCTGCTCCTTGGTAATATCTGACCATAAAGCGATCACTTTCCAAGTCACCATCTCCCTCTGACCACCAATCCCCCCCCCTCCCAGCCAGGGTCAAACAAAAAACTTTTCCAAAGCTGACTATAACCTCCTGAGAGCAAGAGCAGGTACAAGCAGCTTCACAGCCACCATCATTTCAGTTGGAACTAGTGCTAATGTCCAAGCCTACACCAAAAAACTATATGAGCACTACAAAGCTGCATGGACTCAGCAATACCTGACAGAATCAAATCATCTTTGTCAAGGAAGAGTAAACCTGTCTGGTGGACAACAGCAATAAACAAACTCTATAATAAAAGGAAAAAATTGCAGTTCAAGACCAAGAAGGAGCAAGTGCCAAGTTGGAAGCAATCACTCCTTTGTCTGAACAAGCAAATAAGGTCACTGGTGAAATCCCCTAAGGCTAACTTTGAGTCCAAATTGGCCACATCCTCTAAGGACATCTGCTCTGAACTGGTGGTCAAGAACACCGCATACACAAATGCCGTAGATATAGCCAACCTGCTGGCAGACAGAGTCAGTGAAAATTTTACTCCCCCTTCTCACCCATCAGTAAACCAGGACACCCCCAGCACTTGCCCAACTCCCTTCACCATCAGGGAGCAGGTCTCTAATGCCTTCTCAAAGGCAAAAAATAGAGCCTCCATGGGTCCCGACAACATCCCTGGCAGAGTCCTGTATGAATTCAAGCATGAGCTCTCAACACCATTAGGCATCCTATTCAACCAAAGCCTGAGCATCGGCTTCATCCCAGCCAAATGGAGGACAGTCACTGTCATCTCTCTACACAAAGGTGTCACATCTACTGACCCAGGCAATTATAGGCCCATCAGCCTAACTAGCCTGATCTGCAAGGCCATGGAACGCATTATCATGGCCCTTATAAACAAGGACATTGGCAACCTCCAAATGCTTGACCCCACACAGTTTGGTTTTGTCAAAGGGAGATCATGCCTGTTAAACTTGGTTGACTTCTTCAAAACAGTCACCAAAGCCACTGATGAGGGTAAGATGGTGCACACTGCCTACCTTGACCTAGCCAAAGCCTTTGACACTATTCCCCACTCTGACATAACAGATGAACTCTCCCAACTAGGTATCAATCCATATGTTAAACAGATGGGTAGCTAACTGTCTCACTGATAGAACTCATTCAGTCAAAATAGGGGAAGCCACCTCTAGTAGTAGATCCGTAACGAATGGCATACCCCAAGGATCAGTCTTGGGGCCTCTACTGTTTAGGATATACTCTTCTGAGATGCAAGCCAAAACCTGAGGTCTGTGGCTGACCAAATCTGCAGCTGACTGCAAGCTGGGTGCTGTCTTAAATTCTCCTAGTGATGTGAACATCCTCCAAGAGGGTCTTACCTAAACTAATGACTGGTGCCAGAAGCACAGCCTCAAACTGAATGCCAATTAATGCATCATTATTCCCTTTGGGAAAATGACATCCCCACTAATTATCACATTAATAACAACGTACTAAGCATGCAATCAGTCGTGAGGGACATGGGCACCCAGGATGATAGCAACCTGACTTTTGGCCACCAAGTTGTCTCTGTTGTATGGAAGACTTTCTATATGGACCACCTCATAAGTAAGGGTATTTCATCCAGGAACAAGGAGATCATAACATCTCTGTACTCCTCTCTTATCAGATCCTTTATACAGTACAATTCCTCCTTTAGCATACGTTGCTAAACACATGTAGCAGCTGGACAGACCACAGAGGTTCCTGACCAGTAAAATCCAGGGTCTCAAACACATATCCTATACAGATAGGCAAAAAGCCCTGTCCTTCTACTCAGTCTCGTACAGACTGTTCAAAGGAGACCTGTGTCTGGCATACAAGGTCATCTCAGACCCAGCCTTGATGGAATTGCTGCATATCAAGTCGAACTATACTTGCCTAGTCTGTGACATTAATAGAACATGTTGGTGTGATAGAGTTGTGTCTCAAAGAATCCCCCATCAGTGGAACAGACTCCCTCTCCATGTCAAGCAGAGTACCTTACTACCCCTCTTTAAGAGGAACCTGGATGACTGGATGTGAAACAGAAAATATACCCCTGGGATCCCACCTGTGTCCCTTATGTTAAGGGAAAACAGGTGCTGACTTTGTGGGAACATGGGCAAAATTCTTGGCTAGGCTTGTAACGGTTGCTGGGCCAATAGCTTAGTATTGTCCTATGTACCTACAGCACTAGCACCACTCTTCTGAACACCTGCAGTTACACTATGGCACACATCTGGTTACAGTACGCAAGCTTCTTGACACAGACGGTTCTCACTTGCCAGTCAGCAATGCACATTGTTCTTTTTTGAACACCTGTTTAATTATGAGCTTCATCTTGCAATGTGCTGACTGACAAGTGTGGATCAGCTTTTCTGCTTTCATCTTCCACATCAAGCCAAGAAGATTGTTCAGCATTAGCAGATATGCCAAGCTGCTCACCAGTAATCCTGAGTGAATCTTTATCAGCCACATATGCCTGTTAATAGTCACAATATGTAATGAAGCTAATCAGAGAGCTCTTTGTCTCATTTAAACCCAGATATGAAACCATACTGTTCTTTATAGTACTTAATCCAGAATTCCTCAATGACCCACAGACTAACTGTGTGTGAAAAGTACTACCAAAAGCTCTTGGTAATAAGTGATCACATTTTTCTTTTTGTTTTCAGATGGGACAATGTTGCAGTAATTTGTGTTGCTGTGTCACAGTTCTTGGATCTCCAGTTCCATACCCACCCAGGCTGCCTTCTGTGCAGAGTCTGCATGTTCTCCATCAGTTTATGAGTGGTTTTGCTGGATGCTCCAATTTTTTTTTAAAACCTAAAGACAGTCTGAAGGTAAAACAGTGAACTTCCAAATTGCTTGTAGGTGTACTGGCAAAGTGTAATTTTGTGTGTGTGTGTGTGTGTGTGTGTGTGTGTGTGTGTGTGTGTGTGTGTGTGTGAGTGTGTGTGAGTGTGTGTGAGTGTGTATGTGGGTCTATGTCACATAATTGAACTTCCAAAATTTTAAACACTATATGTTCGAACTTGGAAGTTCAAAATGTGATAACATCGAAAACTCAGAACAGTGAATTTTTTCCCAGGGAAAACACACACACAACACAAGCACATCAAAAACCTAATAAACTTACACTAAACCTTAAATACACAACTATCTATGCACTAACCTTAACCCAAACCCTAACCCTAAGGTCCGTCACCATCGCACACTTACCTTACCCGCACCCTAACCCTAAAGTCTGTCACTATTGCACACTTACCTTACACCCACGCCCTAACCCTATAGTCCATCACTATCGCACACATACCTTACCCGCATCCTAACCCCAACGTCCGTCACACTCACACACTTACCTTAACCCGTTACGTAACTTTCCCACCACAGTGGAGAAAATATCGAAGCCGCAGAAACAGCCAACTGAATTCTTTCCCTGGGAAAGAATTTGTATTTCCGCGGCTTCGACATTTTCAATTTTAGAACTTCCCAGTTCGAAATTCTGGTATTTGAAAATCTGAACGGTCGATTAAATGACATAGACCCGTGTGTGTGTGTGTGTGTGTGTGTGTGTGTGTGTGTGTGTGCGCGCGTGTACAAGCATGCACATCCACCGATGACAGAGAGCATCCTGTCCAACAAAAGTTCTTTGCCTTTTACCTGCTGAGTATCCAAAAAACTTTTAGTCCCTAGTAAACCTGAATAGCATAACGCAGGTATTACAAAATGAATAAATAAACATATATACCGCAGCATCCTGTAAAATTACCAAGAAAAGGTATGAAAGATTTAACTTTATTTTGTTTATATTTGTTACACAGGGTTACACACTGACCTGTGTGGACCTTTTGCAGGCCTGTCTGATGTTACAGATAAAAACAAATGCAAAGATGTACATAAAAATATAGACAAATCAACATATATTTAAGCAGAAGCCCCATTAGCATATCAACAAAAAATGTATAGTGCTAATATAAAATGTGAAACAGATAAACTTGTGATTTTAGCTTCCTAGTAACTGGATGCATTCCTGACGATAGCACCAGGATATCACTGCGACAAAACAGAAAGCAGAGATGGAGGAGTGATATTTTACCCCAGCAATTATACACCCATCAATTTTACCACGTTCTCTGCAAAATTTCAGAATGAGTCATAGTGGAGCTTACTCCATGACCTCTTGCTATCAGACTAGTAAATGCAATGGTTTGTAAAAGTAGATGCTTGCCTGCTCACTCTTGCAAAAGAAGTGACAGCTAAGCTTGATGAAGGACTGGGCACGGTGCACATCTGAACCTTGTCAAAGTTTTCCATATGGGTGTTATGGCAAGCTAATCCAGCTCAGGGTCAGTGGTTATGCAATCAAATGTGTAATTCAGGCCTTACTGGTCATGCAGTAAAATGGGTAATTCAAGGCTTACTGGTTACACAGCCAAAAGGATAATTGGTTAAACAGAAAAATACAGCAGATCCCAATGGCAGATTATTTATCAAAAGCTACTAATGTAACCACTGGCATGTTAGAGAGACCTGTGCTGGGATGTATCTAGTCAGTCTTTCCTTTACAGTCATAAAAGTAAGAAAAGAATTATGATTCTGATGAAGGCTACAGCAGTCAGCTGAAAGCACTCGGTCTGTTTGGATATTAAATACAAGCTACTGGTATTTTACACAGCCTGGTTTGTTTTTTTTTCTTTTTTCTTTTATTTTGTCTAAGAAAAGAATTATGTCTGATTAAATACTGGAAAAAAGGACACAGTTCAGTAACAACATGAATGGTTAAGTATTCAAGGCAAACAATGAAATTAAAAATTGTAAAACAATACTAAGAAAGTTAAGTTTAGACTAATGTATAATAAATTAAGGTCAGAAATGTATTCTCGTTAGCAGATCTAATATTATAAGGCTTATCTGGTCACTTATGAATTCATTCTACACTTGTATTGTTCACTGACTGATCTTGCTACTGAATAATATGAATTTTTAATAGCCTTAAAACTCATCACTTACTAGAACTAGAAAAGTTAGAGAGATTCTACACTAGAATAACAATGAGACTGGAAAATTCAATTTACTCAGAAAGACCCTGTTCGTCAATCACATTTCTTCATACCCTAGAGACTTCTCAAAATGCTTTCAGTTTAACATATAAATGGCATATTTGATCCATCCCATTTTGAAAACATATGTATGGAACATGTGGCAGATAGAGCAGACACTAGATACGGAAGCCTGTTTAAATAGAAATAGCAGAAACAAATGGGACAGCTACATTACTCATAATGGAAACAATACTGCAGAATCTATAAAATAAGGTTTATTTAATCTCTTGCAGCAAACTAAAAGAAACATAATATATTAATTGAAAATAGATGGTAGCAGTACAGGATTGTTACAATCAAGTATCTAGAAATGGAAGACTGACACCTAAACCTGTTAGGAGTATTCCTCCAGAAAGCTAGGCAATAGTGTTATGTTTCTGTGTAGTAAGATGTCTTTCAATTTTAAAAATTACACTGAAGAAAATTAAAACAGACAAAATGTGCACTTAACAATAATGCAAGATCTGTAAGAGGAGGTCCTTCCGCAGTAACGTTATGACTAATGACCCCGATGGTAGGGTAGCTTGGAGAATAAAATCTTCTCAGAGTATTATTATTCCCAGCATACACATACTGTTCCATGCTGTTTCTGTGCAGTTCTAGACTGAGCAAAAGCTATAAACTCACGAAAACTACTTTAAGATCAAAATCAGCAAAAGGGCTTTTTGAGCAAATCCTGATGGAAGGGACCTTTGGTTACTGTAGATGGACTATAGACCATTTCTTACAACTCCTGGGTTATGATAAAGTACAGCTGTGTCAATACAATCATTATAGCAGTAGATTTTCAAACAGAAGGCTCTATGCTCTGGTAGTATTTGTTATTCATGGTGAAGTAAACAGAGGTGGATGTCTGCCTATACAGAGCTTTCAAACATCTCATAATGAAGCAGAACTCTTCCCCTAGCTCAGGACATTAGCCTGATACACAGATGAAAGACAGAACAGCACAAGCCATTTTCATTTTTTTTTCTTGGTAAATTACCAACAGGTATGCCCTGGACAGAGGCATGAAATGCCCCTGTGGTCATTGGTCTAACTAGCCTTTGCAGTACTTGAGAAATTCAACTTCTGGTCTTTGGTTAAGTAAGAGGTTAGAGTCCTGGAAGTGTCCCGAGGAGCTTAAAAGGGTCCAGTGAGTGACAATCAAGAAGTGAAATCATCTTCCAATCTAGTAAAGAGCTGAGATGGAAGAATGGCGAAAGAGACTGACAGAAATGGGCCCAGAATCCCTTCCTACCAAAAATGGAAGACGGAATTCCTTCAGGTTAAACAAAAAGAAGAGTGGCTACTCCTTGAGATAGGTGGACGGCTGCTTATACTGCAGCAGTGACACTTCTATTCACACATCTATTGATATAGTGGGTTAGCTCACAAAGCTGTACTATATATTCACCATAAGGATTACTACTGTGGGATTAATTTTTTCCAATACTGACACTGCAGAGCAGCATAAAGGAGGCAGTGCACTCCAGAATGTGCCATCCTTCAGATGAAATGTTAAAACAAAGATCCCAACTACCAAAGTTGGTGGTAGCTCAATGGAAAGAAAAGAAAAAGCATCTGTCCTCCAGCCCTTCTTGCATGGAGTCCTGGAACAGAATTTTGCAGTTGATTTCAGACAGAAGACAAAGAAGTCTACTTGAGGAACTCCCCACAGATGAATCAGTTCTTGGAAAACACTGGGATCTAGCTTCCATTTGTGAGGGTATGTTCTAGTCCTGTTCAGCTTGTCTGCCACACAATTTTGCTCTGATGGAAGGCAGGATGCCTGTATAGTGAAATTGTACTATGAAGCTACATCCCAAGATAACACGGCTAGTCTGCAAAGGGGGTATGATCTGATTCCCCCTTGACTGCTGATGTATCAGATCACTGAGATATTGTCTGTAACAACTTGAAGGGACCAAAGATGGTTCAGAGAGCTGAGTGCCTTGATCAGAGCAAGCATCGTTTTGATATTTATGTGCTTGTATCTGTCTTTGGTGTCCCACACCCCCCTGTACTTGTATCTCTCCTAAAACTGATCCCAAAGTAAAGTCTGAATTATCTGTGGTGACTGACTGCTTTGAAGCAGTGAGGGAGAAGGGAAGACTTGGATTGAAGGATATCTGTTGTCTCCACCAAGTGATTTCGCTTCTGACAAACTCCAGTACTGGGATCTGAAAAGATAAAGGGTGTTGATGCTGGGACCAAAGAGATTTCAGATACCACTGTACCATTCTCATGTGGAGTCTTGCCAAGGGTATCATGAGAATCATAGATGCCATGAGACCCAAAATACTCAGGCACTCCCTCACAATGACTGAAATCTGAGCACAAAACCTTAGAAATAGATCTAAATACACATCTATTTTTCCTATGGAAGAAAAGCTCTTTGAACTGAGGTGTCCAGTTGATATCCCAGGAACACAATCCTGTGTGAGGGGAGTCAAGAAAGACTTTTGAGTGTTCTCTTGGGATGTTAGCTTGTGCAAGAGATCTTTCACCCAAAAGAGAGATTCCTGACATTTTGAATAAGACTCTACAAAGATAAGCACATCATCTAAATACAGGAAAATGTGGATACCATGTAGCCTGCAATGAGCTTCAACTGGAGCTAGACACTTTGTGAACATTCTAGGTACAGTGGATAGTCCAAAGGGTAAGGCAGAGAATTGATAATGGGATCCAGCACACACAAAGCCTTAAGAAACTTCTGAAATCTGGATGAATAGGAATGTGATAATAGGCATATTTTAAGTCTAGTGTTACCAGGAAACTTGAAACAGAAAGAAGAGGTAACAGGTTGTGAAGTGACAGCATTTTGAATGTAGGCACTATCACAAATATGTTTATGAAAGAAAGATCCAGAATTGGTTTCCAAGTATTTTCTTTCATTCTTTGGGACTAGGAACACCTTTGAATAAAACCCCTTTCCCATCTGGGAATGAGGAACTGGATCTATCACTCCTTGGGACAAGATGTGATGAGGAACAGGTGGAAGTAAAAAAAAGTCTGAGCTGCTGGATGCGGAAGGAGCCTTGGGAAAGGATGAATTTCCTCCCACTACCATCTGTAACCCTGATGAAATATTTTCAGAACTCATTTCCCTAAATAAATATGTTGCCAACCAGAAAAATGGGGATTCAGATTTTCTGGAATAGAAAAAGGCCCAGGGTGGGAGGGGGTCACAAGGTCTCTTGAACAGCCATTCAGACTTCTTGGAGTGTCCTTGGTTTTGGGAGGCTTGAGACTTCTTTTTGAAACCTCCTTGGCACTTCTCAAAATGTGTCTACCTGAATTCTGTTGAGACTCTTTATTCTGATTTTTGCCATAACTGGATGAGACAATATGGAAAAGGAGGGCTGAAAAATCTTAGACATTCCCTGGATCAGTCTGCCCCTTTTGATCACATGTTTTGATCTCCTCTGCAGCAGAGTGGCCAAACATTAAATTGCTATCAAAGGGAGAACTTAAAATCTAATTTTTATCATCTAGGAGGTTCTGAGAATGCAGACAAGCAAACCTCCTTAAAACCATACCAGTGGCCATAGCCCTATAAGATGTATCAACAGAATCATACAAACACTATAAACAATGAGTAGTGACCAGTGCAACAGAAGAAACTAAGTTATTTACAGCAGATTCTCCTTCACAAGAAGAGAAAAGAAGTTATGTACTCACCATAAAGTTCCATGTGAGTTGTTCCATCTTGCCTTCATTCTTCACTGATGGGTTCAGAGCTGATCCTCAGCTCTGACATGGCTGACTAGCAAGCTCAAAGTTTTCCAGTAGCTTGAGACCTAGCCCCCTATCCCACAATGCACTGCTGGAATTACCTCAGATCTTGTTTGCTGTGTACCATATGCTGATACTATAATTATTCTGCCTAGGAATGAAGACACATTGAGAAACCAAGATGAAGACAGCCTCCAGGTCAACTGCCAGCCAGGAGGGGGAAAGAGGGAGGGACATGAGAATGAAGGCGAGATGGAACAACTCACGTGGAACGTTATGGTGGGTACATAACTTCTTTATGTGAAGTTGTTCAATCTCGCCATTCATTCTTCACTGATGGGTAGTGTCCCTAGCACCCTAACCCTGGGTGGCTCATGGAAGTGCACTCTTCAGAACCATAGAACCAAATGAAGCCCTGTCCCTGGAGGCCTTATCCACTTTGTAATGAGTTATAAAAGTGTGAGGTTTAGACCATGTTGCTGCAGCACAAATGTTGTCTAGAGGTAATATGGCTTGAAAGGATGAAGAGGTAGAAACTGCTCTGTTTGAATGAGCCTTCACCTTACTAGACAAGGGCATGTTATGGCAAGAATAGGTGTAAGTGATACAATCCGACAGCCACTTAGACAGAGTTGTTTTGGCAACTGGTTTACCTTTCCTGGCCTCAGAAAAAGACACAAAAAGCTGATCTGATTTCCTAATCTCTTTTGTTCTGTCTAGATAAAATCTAAGCTGTCTGTGAACATCAAGTTTGTGCAACATATACTCCAATTTGTTGGTGCGAGTAGGGAAGAAAACAGGCAACTCAATGACTTGATTGATGTTAATCTCCGAACATACTTTAGGCAAAAAGGATGGGTTTGTCCTGAGAGATACTCTATCAGCATGAAAGACCATATAAGGAGGCTTGATGGATAGGGCTTGAAACTCTGACATTCTGCGGGCTGAAGTGATGGCTACTAGGAAGATAGCTTTCCATGATAAAAATTTTAGCTCACAAGATGATGCAGGCTCACAGGGAGGAAGAATGATGCGAGATAACATAAAATTCAAATTCAAGGGAGAATAAGGAGTCTTCACTGGAGGCCTCATGTGAAAGGAATCTTTTAGAAAAGCTTTAGACAATTAGTGAGCCATAATATTCAATCCATCAATCCCTAGATGGAATTTAGATATAGCAGCTAGTTGTACCCGCACCGTAGCAGCCGTTGCTCCTTTGTTGAAAATTTCTATCAAGAATTGTAAAATAGAAGACAATGGTGCTTGGTAAGGGTCAATATTATGGTAGGAAGCCCAAATGGAAAATCTCTTCCACTTACTACGATACAACTTTCTAGTGGAAGGCTTATGGGAAGCCAACAAAATTTGACTAGTGTCATGGGAAAGATTATATAGCCTGGCTATGCAGGGAATTGGAGCAGCCAAGTGGTTAGCTTCAGTGTCTGCAATGAAGGATGGAGATCCCCTGACGGATGTGTCAATAAGTCTGGAATTGGGTCCAGGATCCATGGGTCTTCCAGAATGTGATGGTAAAGAAACGGAAACCAAATCTGCCAAGGCCAATGAGGGGCTATAAGGATGACTGTCTGTCCCAGCGACTTTGCTTTCTGTAAAAATCTGGGTATCAGAGGAATTGGGGGAAATGCGTAGAGGAGACCTGGGGGCCAATCGTGGTTAAGAGCATCTCTCAGGGACTGACCTGGCGGGGGGAATCAGGGCAAAATAGCTTCTGCATTTGTTGTTGATATGACTGGCAAACAAGTCGCAGGAAGGCTGGCCGCATTTGCGGAAAATCCTGTCCGCAATCTCTTGTTTGAGGGACCATTCGTGGGGCAATAAAATTGTCCTGCTCAGGTTGTCCGCTATGACGTTGGATTTGCCCAGGATGTGCATTGCTAACAGAAAGCGCTGGGATGACACTGCCCACTGCCATACTCTGAGGGCTTCTCTGCAAAGGGGGTAAGACTTGGTCCCGCCTTGCTTGCTCAGGTACCAGACCACTGACATGTTGTCTGTCTGTATTGCAGTTGTCCCTAGAGGAAGAGAGTCCTGAAATTATTGCTACGCTAGAAGTACTGCTCTCATCTCCAGGACATTGATATACAGATGTGATTCTTGATCTGTCCATGTGCCTTGGGCAGTCTTTCCCTGAAAATGCCCCTCCCTCCATCAGGGAAGCGTCCGTGGTCACAGTGGCAACCGGAGGGGGTAGCATGAAGGGACATCCTACTGTGACATGAAGAGATGTCAACCACCACTGAAGATCCTTCTTGCAAGAATTCATTATCAGGATTGTGTGATTCATTGGAAGTTCTTGGTAAGACCATTGCGTGAATAGGAACCACTGAAGAATCCTCATATGCATCCTTGCTAACGGGATTGCCAATATTGCTGCTGCCATCAATCCTAGTTCTTTCAATACCTCTGCAGCTGGTGCTCTCTTCTTTGATACCAAGGACGTGATGTGTTGGCGAAGAATACAAACCCTTTTTGGTGGAAGACAAAGAGTGGTGGTTGACGTGTCTAATTCTGTCCCTGTAAAAACAATATGTTGTGATGGCAACAAGGCAGACTTTTCGAAGTTGACTGTAATGCCTAGCCGATTGCAGAGTGTCAAAGTAGCCTCTCTCGCTTGAAGAAGTCGATGCCTGGTGGTGGAGGTAAGGAGCCAATCATCCAAGTATGGAAACACCTGGAATCCTAGACACTTCAGGTGAGCCGTGACTACTGCCATGCACTTGGTGAACACTCTGGGAGCTGTAGTGAGACCAAAGGGCAGAGCTCGGAATTGATAAAGATTAGCTTCCAGCTGGAAACGCAGGTGATCCCTGGATGGTCTGGCCATCTTTATGTGGTAGTATGCATCCTTGAGATCGATCAAGCACATCCAATTGTCTTTCCCTAAAAAGGGAAGTATGGACTGTAGTGTGACCATTCTGAACTTCTCTTTCCTCACAAATTGGTTGAGTCTGCTGAGATCCAAAATGGGTCTCCAGTCCCCTGTTTTCTTTGGAACCAAAAAAAATCTTGAGTAAGTTCCGAATCCTGTTTGGTCTGCTGGGACTGGCTGGATGACTCTTTTTTCAAGGAACCGGTGTACCTCTATTGTTGCTTGTTCCCTGTGACTGCGTGGAACATCCGGGATTTTTTTGACGGGATGGGGCTGGGTGGGGAACGGTAGGAAATACCCTCTGGAAATGATACTTTGTACCCAATTGTCATTTGTTATATCTAGCCAGGCTTCTGGGTACAATGACAAGAGACCCCCAACTGTCTCCAGAGTAGGACAGCCGGGCCTCCCATCAGAAGCGCTGATAGGACTGACCAGAGAAGTGATCTCTGTCACCATGGTGTTGCGAATCCCCTCTGCCAAGAGGGTGGTGTCGTCCATTGTAACCCCCTCCTCTGCCTCTGGGGGGGGGTGGCTCTTCACGTGTGTCTTGAAAGGCTCCTTGGGCTTTCCGGAACCACATCTTTCCTCCCCTCTGACCTTTAGGATAGGGTTGAGTGGGTGTGGAAAAATGGACTCCGATGGCAGACAGAGTCTTTCCTTCTTGTTCACACCTCGTCAAAGTCTCCTTCACCTTTGGCCCAAACAAGGATGAGCCGTCAAATGGGGTATTCGTAAAGGAAGACTTGAAGGGTTCCGCGAAGGAACAGAGTCGCATCCAGGCATGCCTATGATGAGCAGTTCCTGTACCTGCAACTCTACTCGAACCATCAGCTGCGTAAGATACGAGATGCATGGACGAGTTAACTATTGAATTAAGGGTAGCAAGCTGGGTAGCAACTTTGTAGGATACACTCGTAGCTACAGCACCCTGAAGAGTATCTCCCAACTCCTTAAGGAGATCTCTCTGCAGTCTGGTAAAATGGGTCAAGTAGTTCAGTGATCTGAGTGAGAAAGTCGCTGAACTAAACATGCGTTTCCCATATCTATCCATGATCCTGGATTCTCTGTTAGGAGGATAACTAGACGAGGAAGTCTCAGACATTTCCTTTTTGGTGGCATCAACAGGAACTCCCTTGGTCAAAAAGGACTTATCTACGGGGCAGAAATATACTTATTAGGCCTCCTAGGGACAGGTTCCATAGATTCTGGTGACTCCCACGCCCTACGAGAGACCAGTCCATAAGCTCATCGTAGGGCGGAGACACCCAAGAGGTGGAAGGTTGAGACCCAAACGCCTACAGGAGAACAGACTCATCCTCAGTAGAGATCTTGGACTGCCAATCATCCTTCTGCATAAGAATTTCAAGAATCTCCGCAAAGGAGATGTTCTCAGAGGGGGATCTAGGGGACCCTACTGATTCATCCAAGTCGGTGTCTGATGTTAGAGACGCCTGTGGGGAGTCCAAATGCCTCCTCTTGCATAATCTCATCCTGGGAACTTCTTCAGGGGGAACCTCTGGAGAGGTCTCAGAAGAACAGGGAGTGCCCTGTGGGGCTACCTGAGGCTCTGGGTCTCTACGCTTGGGATGACCGGAGGAAACAGAAATGGACACAGGCACTTTAGGGGAGGAAGAGGCCAGGCCTGGAGATGAGGAAGTCTTAGGAGACAACACTCGCCTCATGGCTTAGAATGCACCACGGCTCCGATGAGAAGGAGTTGACGGATCATGAGGAGCCGCGATCCCCTCCCGCACCGATGCTGTGGGCTCTGAGCCCGAGGTAGGAGCTGAGCTCACCTGAGCCGAAGCCCCAAGAGGAAGAGTCGGCACCGACAAGTCCCTGCGACTATCCTTCCCAAACCCGACCGGAGAGTATCGGCTCCTAGAGTCCCCGGTCGGCGCTGAGGATGTCCGAGCAGATGGAACCGACAATACCTGGAATAGGTGTTGGCTCCAAGGGATCCACAATCATCAGGTCAGCCTCCTCCAGGTCTGAAGGTCCAGTATGGCTCGGAGGAGGAGTAGACAATTCAGGAGTAATGGTCTTCGGCTCCGACGGTTGGGTCTGAGCCGACAGCAATTTAGCTAGGCCTGGTGCCTTTAAGAGCTTCTGAACCAGCCGGTCCATATCCAGATCGGAAAGGCTGACTGAAGACCTGGAGGAGTGAATAGATGGCGCCGATTGGAGAAGTGGAGAGGGAGGTTTTTCAGCAACCGGTTCCAAAGCAGTGTCCCAGGTCCAAAAAGAACAGACTGTCGGCTCTGAAGACAGCGGAGCCGAAGTCACAACACTTTCCAACTTTTTCCCTTTTTTTGTCTTTGATTCTGAGGAAGATTTGGATGATTTTCTGGTCCCTTCCTGGTCAGACAATGCCTCTGTGAAAGGGTGTTTAATAATACACCTATCAACTAACGTCCTCTTCCTTTCTGCAAGCACTCGAGTGGAAAAAGAGTGGCAGATACTGCATGACTCCTGCAGGTGCACCTCACCCAAACAGTACACACATTGCACATGGGCATCCATAACGGACATCTTTTGTCCGCAATCTGGGTAATTCTTGAACCCAGACTTAGGATGCATTTCCCTTTCTTCAGACATAGCAACTAACTTCCTGAAAAAAAATCACAAGATCAAAAAACACTATTTAACTATATAAAAATTGTTTAACTCAGAAATGAGTAATCTAATAATAATATTCAAACAGCCCAAAAGGGGCAACTCTAATATATCTAAAGGCTCTAATGCAACAAGCTGTACAAATAAGGCAGGTAAGAAAAGGGCAAGGCCAACAGGTTGAAGGCAAGCACTAGAAATTTACTGGGAAAATGGGAAAAACAGAAAAATCTGCTAAACTAGGTAATACTACGCAAATGTAACAGTAGAAAGATATAAAAATGCAATGGAAAAACTTGCTGAAAGTTGAAAATTCCCAAAATAGTCTTGAGCAACGCTGGAAACCAAGAGATCAGTGCCGCGGCAAACTAGATCTGAGGTAATTCCAGCAGTGCATTGCGGGATAAGGGGCTAGGTCTCGAGCTACTGGAAAACTTTGAGCTTGCTAGTCGGCCGTGTCGGAGCTGAGGATCGGCCCTGAACCCATCAGTGAAGAATGAACGTCGAGATTGAACAACTTCACATCTGTAGATAAAATATTCCTCATACTTTCACATTATGTCAGAATAGTTTAACATATGAGCCTGACAATTAAAAAAATTTAGAGCTGTGGAAGTATACACTTTTTCCCATACCTATCAATAATTTTCCCAGCCTTATTAGAAAGAGTAGATTAGATTTAACTAAGTGCTTAGCAGCAGAGGAGCCAGCTAAGGCTAAAGTTGTTGGGTCAGGTTTGGGACGAGTATATAAAAATGTAAAAGACTGAAGAACTTTATAAATCCTATCTGCCTTTTTAAGAACAGCTGGCTGGGTATCAGGAAAAAGTACAGTTTTGTACCTACCATAAATGTAGATGTCCGAGAGGTATGCATCTGCAGTCCTAACAAATGGGTTGTCCTGCCTCAGGCAGCCCTTCGGTCGGCCGGATTCCAAAGTCTGGGTCTGGCCTCGGCTGATGTCGCACTTCACCCAACGTCATAGCTGCTGTGAATTGGGTATAAAGGCATCAGCCGACGCCATTTTCCTCAGTGTTTCTTGCCCCAGATGCCAGGTGCCCTCTAGGAAGGCTAAATTTGGATAAATGTAAATGATTCCAAACAGTAGAGAACAAACAAAAATAAACATGTATATACATATATACAAACAAATACACCATAATAGATTCCCCCAGCTAGCTACAAGATGGGCAAATACCCTAGGAGTACCACAGAGGGGAAGGAGGGTGGGTAATCCTGACTGCAGATGCATACCTCTCGGACATCTACATTTATGGTAGGTACAAAACTGTACTATGTCCTTCAAGGATGCATCTGCAGTCCTAACAAATGAGTAGATTACCATAGCCAAACTGGGGGAGGAGGCACTAAGATGATTATGGTGCAGTTAAGATCCCTTGCAAAACAGCAGTTGCAAAACCTGCTCGGGATCTGGAGTATAAAGGTAGATTATAATGCTTGGCAAATGTATGCACGGAGCTCCAAGTAGCAGCTTCTAAAATGTCTTTGGTAGCCACTCCTCGTAAGAAAGCTGTAGTAGTGGCTGTAGCCCTTGTGGAGCGAGGTCTGATGTCTTTTGGAGTTGTCTTTCCATGAAAAGAGTAACAAAATCTAATGCAATTTCCTATCCATTTTGAGATTGTCTGTTTTGAAATTGCTTTTCCTTCCATTCCTGTTGCATATGCTACCAGAAGCTGGTCAGTTTTTCTATTGTTCTTGGTTCTGTCCAGATAGTAGCGCAATTGCCTGTGCACATCCAAGGTATGTAGTAGTCTTTCCCCCCTGTTCTGTGGGTTGGGGAAGAATGTTGGTAGGTGGATTGCTTGGTTCAATGATACCCTGGAGACCACTTTTGGCATAAAAGTAGGGTTAGTTCTCAAGGACACTCTATCCTGATGGAAGATAAGGAAGGGCTGTACTGCCATTAATGCCTGTAATTCAGAAACCCTTCTTGCTGAAGTGATTGCAAGCAGGAAAGCAGTCTTCCAAGATAAGAACTGTAATTCTGCTGCTGCTGCTGGTTCGAAAGGGGGAAGTGTTAACTTTTCCAGCACAAAGTTAAGGTCCCATGTAGGCAAAGGTGGCTTCCTTGGAGGCTTTACATTTTTAATTCCTCTCAGGAACTGTCTGAGTAGAGGATGAGAGAAGACTGGAGGATCCATGTTGTATTCTGCTGAAATTGCTGATGCATGAATCTTAATGGAGGAGTAAGACAGGCCATTGTGGAAAAGTTCTGCTAAATATTCCAGGATGTTAGCTATGTTTGCTAATGATACATTTTCTCCTTTTGCTGCACTCCAAATGAGGTATCTTTTCCATTTGGCTGAATAAGTCTTCCTTGTGGAGGGTCTGCGAGCCTCCAGGATAATGTCTTTAACCCTCTGAGATAGATCTGGGTTATTTTGTTTTATGTAATATTCCAAGCAGCTAGTTGCAGTGTTTTCAAGTTTGGATGTAGGATCTTGAAGTTGTTCTGTGTTAGCAGTAAAGGAACTAGAGGTAGAGGCCATGCGTGTGTCCGAGACATACTCCTCAGTAGCAGGTACCAATGCTGCCTCGGCCAGTCTGGAGCTATCAGGATGATCTTTGGGTGATCTTCTTTGATCTTCAGTAGCACTTTGTGCATCAAAGGAAGAGGTGGGAATGCATATGCTGTCAGGTTTTCCCAACTGAAGGAGAGGGAGTCCACCTTCCAAGCAAGTGGGTGGTATGTCCTTGTGCAGAATTTCCTCAATTGGTGGTTGTGAGGGGATGCGAACAGGTCTATTTCTGGTAGTCCCCATTTCTTTGTAATGGATTTGAAGATGTCTGGATGCAGCATCCATTCGTGGGCATCCGTGGTAGTTCTGCTTAAGGTGTCTGCTAGTATATTTTCTTTCCCTGGCACAAATATGGCCTGGAGCTGAATGTTGAGGTTCAGGGCCACATTCCACAGGTCCATTGCCATCCGGCATAGAGGATATGAGTGTGTGCCTCCTTGTTTGTTGATATACCACATGACTGTGGTGTTGTCCGTCCTTATCAGCAAATGACCCTGTTGAAGAAACGGTCTGAATGTCTGAATTTACTGTTTCACTGCCAGCATCTCTTTTTGATTTATGTGTAGGTTCAGCTGGTCTTGTGTCCATAGGCCTTGTATACACTTGTCCACCATGTGTGCCCCCCAACCGAGGTCTGAGGCGTCTGTGGTGATAGTCTGTCTTGGGTGAGGCTTGTGGAAAGGCAGTCCTCTGTTCAACTGACAGGCCTGAGCCCACCACAGGAATTCTTGCTTCAGGCATGGAATTATTGGAATCTGGGCTTCTAGACTGTGCTTGTGTTGAGACCATAAATTCCTTAGGTACCATTGCAACTTCCTCATATGCAGTCTGGCATGTGGAATCAATATTATACAGGATGCCATGTAACCCAGGGCTTGCAGGACTTTCCTTGCTGTAAGCTGGTTCTGTGTTGTTAATGCCATGAAATAGAGTGGTAGTTGCTTTTGCTTTTCTGCTGTGAGAAATGCCATCTGATTTGAAGTGTCCAGTTCTGCACCCAAGAATGTTATCCTTTGGGATGGTACCAGCCTTGACTTTTTCATGTTGACTGTGTATCCCAGGGCTTGCAGTAGTTGTATAACCTTTTCCAAATCTTTTGTTAATTTGGTCTTGTTGTCCGCTTGTATTAGGCAGTCGTCCAGGTATGGATAAATCTGAATTCCCTGAAGCCTGCAATGAGCAATTACTGATGCCAGGCATTTCGTGAATACTCTGGGCAGTAGATAAGCCAAAGGGCAATGCTGAGAATTGATAATGCTCTGATCCTGCAAGAAATCTGAGGTATCTTCTGCAATCTGGTCGTATAGGGACGTGCAGGTATGCCTCCTTGAGATCTAGAGTCACCAGCCAAGACTCCTTGCCCAGCATGGGAAGAAGTTGCTGTAGGGTCAGCATTTTGAATTTTGGAACAATGAGATATGTGTTCAGAGCAGACAGGTCGAGAATAGGTCTCCATTGGTTTTCTTTCCTTGGTACCAGGAAAAGTCTGGAGTAAAATCCTTGTCCTTGTTCCATAGACGGTACCTTTTCTATAGCTCTCATCCTTAGTAAGTGGTTGATTTGTTCTAGAGCGTTTGTTTTTTGGTTTGGTGGTAGGTTTGGCATTCCTCTCTTTTTGGTAGAGTGTGGAAGTGAAACCTGTAGCCTTTGTCTATTGTCTGTAAAATCCATTTGTCTCCTGTAATATAATGCCAGTTTACGGAAAATAAGGCTAGCTTTCTGCCTAAGGGTGCTTCCAGTTGTTCCCTGGTAGGCGGTATCAGAGTCAAGTCATTGTGCCTGTCCTGTGGAAGTGGTAGTAGCTGGATCTGTGGCAGTACTTCTCTGGTTGTTAGGCTGCCACTGACGTCCCCTGTAGGCACCTCTGGATTGGCTTCTGCCTCTTGGGCACCTATTTCTGCCCCTCTGTGCTCTGGAAGTGTCTGGAAAGGACCAATTCTTCGAAGGCCAATTTCTACTAAACCTCGGAGGCTGGACCTGTAAGAAATCCTTGACTGTTTGGACAGATTTTGCTTTTTCTTCCACCTTCTTTAGCACTTGCTGTGCAGGGGAGCCAAACAAACTTTGTTTCTCCATGGGAGCATCTAGGAGCTTTGACTTTACATGGTCTGGTAAGGATTGCTCTTTTAACCATGCATGCCTTCTGATCACTGTACCAGTCATAGCTGATCTAAAGGAAGCCTCCAGTGCATCATAGCCGCATTTTAAGGAATGATTACTGACCTGCTGAGTGTTATGTACCAAATCCTGAAGGGACTTACAGTCTATAGGTTCAGGAGAGGACAGTTTTTTATTTAGCTGGTCTAACAAAAATTCCTGATACTGAATCATGTGGAATTGACAGTTTAAGGCCCTAGCCGAAAGAGTAGCAGAAGTATAAACTTTTTTACCCCATCTCTCTAATGCCCTAGATTCTCTTTCAGAGGGGAGGGGGTTTTTGGCAGAGGCAGCTGCTACAGCTTTGGGGCCCTGTGAAATAGTTTCAGGATCTGCAATAGAAGCCTTATACAAGTGAAAGTGTGTGTCCGGGACCCTGTAATATCTGTCGGGCTTAGCAGGGGCCAGGGGTAGAGAGTCAGGGGCAGTACAAGCATCATTAAATGCATCATCCACAACTGTTAGTACTGGAGGAATGGCTAAAGGCCTGTGCTGTGGTAAATGTAAAAAGGTCCTTAGCCTTTTCCTTGAATCTGAAAAATCCTGGCCCTGCCATTGAAATTGCTCTCTCATAGCATGCAGGGTTTCCCCAAAAGAAAATTCCTCAGGAGGAGAGGCAGAAGGGATGGAGTCTTCTGCATCAGAGTCCTCATATGGAGAATAAGGGCCTTCTGGAGGATTTGAGTTTTCTGAATCATCTGAGGAATAATCAGTTGAAACTGGCTCAGGGGGCTCTGCTCTAGGCCTCTGCTCTGGAGGGGGTTGAGAGGCCCTGTCAGGGTGAGGTTGGGATCCCCTGATCAAGGAAATGAGATCCTCAGCCAGGCTGAGCATTTTGGAACTAGAGGTAGGCCTGTGTGAGGGGATTTTAGCAGGCAAGGCCTTAGAAGTTTTAGCTGCTTTAGCCCTGGAAAAAGCCTTGATAGACATAGATGCAGGGGGCCTAGCAGCTCCACGTGCAGGAGTAGATATGTCTAAAGGAATAGTATCTGATAAATCCTGGGAACCTGCAAGAGCAGGGGAAATTTCAGTAGCAGATTCAGCCATGCTGTGTGAGGCCTCGGCTATAGGAGGTATGCTTTCGGCCGAAGGAAGAACTGTGGACTCGGTTTCAGCCGAAACCGAGACACTCACGGTTGGCTTAACCGTAGTTTCGGCCGAAACCACGGACCGCGAGTGTCGGTCCTTTTCCTTACGCTTTTTAGCTAATTGTGAAGTCGGAGTATCCGACGGCATTTTGTAAGCAAAAGCGGAGCCGAAAAACTCCTCTGCAAACTCCGACCGACGTCTAAGTGTCCGTCGGTTGAATGAAGCACAGGCTAGACAAGCTGCTACTTCGTGGTCTGGGCCTAAGCAAGGAAGGCAGTAAGAGTGGAAATCCTTATGAGGTATTTGTTTCCCACAAGTTAAACAGTTATTTACTTTTTCTGACATCGGCTGAGGCAAGAAAGAGTCCCCAATGGGGTACTTAGCTTTTTAGAAGTCTTCGGTAGTAGTAATCTCTGGATCTGACCGACCGGCACTTGCAAACAGCTTCTGCTTCGGGCACCGCGCGGCAAGAAAGACTGAGGAAAATGGCGTCGGCTGATGCCTTTATACCCAATTCACAGCAGCTATGACGTCGGGTGAAGTGCGACATCAGCCGAGGCCAGACCCAGACTTTGGAATCCGGCCGACCGAAGGGCTGCCTGAGGCAGGACAACCCATTTGTTAGGACTGCAGATGCATCCTTGAAGGACATCTGCAGGCAGTAAGACACACACCCTCTAAAGCAGACAGGACAAATGGATTCTGGAAAATCCTTCTGTAAGAACTCATAGTATTTTTTGAGGGATCGAGAACCCTCAGTGTCTTTCTGGCAATAGTCTCAGAGAAAAAAAAAGCCTCCACAGGGAGAATCAGAAGGTAAGCTCTCCTCACAGTCTGAATCAGAAATCTGAGGACAAAACCTTGAATCTGTCCCTACACCTTCCTGTTCAGATTCAGAATCTTGAATCTCTTCAGGAAAGGAGGCACCCCTCTTTCTTTTACTAGAAACTACTCTACAAGAAGGATAAATAGCCTAAATCAAACCCTGAGGCAGACCCAGTAAACTACTCCTACCCAAATAAACCTGAGGAGGAGAAGATACATGCTTGGGTTTTCTTTCTCTTTTTGACAGGAAAAATGGGTCCGTGTTACTAATGGCAACCGCTGCTTCCTCAGGGATGGACACAGCATTCTGACACAACAAAGAAACCTTCCCTGTTCCCTCTCTCAGGACCAACAAAAGTGGTTTGCCCTTGTCCATTGAGGGGACCCCAACAGCTATAGAGGATGTGACTAACCCCCGATCCATAGTGACTGTAGGTGCTACCCCAGAGGGATCTCCGGTAAAAGATGAGTGGTCTGAGGTACAACAAATGGCCACAGCAGAATTACCTATGTGCGGCTGAGGCAAATTGCTTGCTTGATGTGGTGGCAAAGGCTGTTGGCTTAACATTTTCTTTTTGTGGCTGGAAGAAGGAACAATGGTATGACTGACAATATGTTCTATGGTCAAGCTGAAATTGGTGCCTCTATCCTGGGGAAAACAAGCGATAATGTCAGTAAAGCTAACAGTCCACAGCCCCACAATGTTAAAATAAACACAATTTCCCCACAGAAAATATTTTATCAATTAGATAACCTAATTTTAAACTAACAGAAACAACAAGTGCTCTGTTTAAAAGTATGTTACAGTCTCGACACAATCCATTAAAACACAGCACTTCTAATTTTAGAATAACTTTCCTGAAACGGAAAGTAATAAACCATTAGTAAAAAACAAGAAAATGGAAGCTTTCCCTCACAGAGAACTTATATTCCCAGCTAAGGGAAACACAAGCTGATCATCAATCCTCAAAAGCCTCAGAGGAGTGTATTCTTCGATGGCAGTACAGCTCTGAAGGGCTTCATGCCCAAACCTGTCTTTTAGTCAGCTTAACCCCCCCATATAGCTAAGGCTGCTGTAGCAGTGATCAGTATGAAGAACATCACTCAGCTGTTTAGAATCTTTGTGTGTACTTATCTGCCAAATGTACTTCTAATGTACCACAAATATCCTGAGTTTTAGAACCTGTGGGAACCATGAGCACTTTCATTCAAACATACTGCAGCAGTCTTTTTTGCACTGAATCAGAACCTCTGTATGCATCATGGAAAAACTACACAGTATAAAACCAAAATAGTACTGTATTAACATAAAGGTAACATGACATCCACCTTGAAAATAAGTTTTAACTCAAAGTGTTTATCCCGTTGTATCTTTACCACTGGATGGAAATTCTGAGAAAAACACCGATAACATGAAATGCAAACTTTATTTGAAATGTTCTGTGTAGTTTTACCTGCTCTACTCGAAAAGACTCCAGAGCTTTGATCCCAGGATTCTGCTCCTCCATAACTTCCAAACCTTATCACAGCTGAAGGACTTTACTATCTTGGGGAAACTATAGCTTCATCAAAAACCTATAAACAACAATAAAAATCAGAATTAGCAATGGCAGCACACTTAATTTGTTTACCAGTCAGACAGCTGGTACAATTTTGACCTCTTAGCCACGGTGGTGCAGTAGTAGCGTTGTCGCCTCACAGCAAGAGGTTCTCCCGTTCGATTCTCAGCTGGAGCGCCTTCTGTGTGGAGTCTGCATGTCCTCCCCGTGGTCGAGTGGCATTTGAAAGACATGCGTAAATGGGTGTGCCTTCATTGAAGGTTGGGTGTCGAGCTGGCACCTCTGCACTGTAAAAATCTACTGCCAATCATTAGCAGACCGGAGTTCCGCTGTGGTGACCCCTAACCGGGAAAAGCCGAAAGAAAAACAAAAAAAAAGTCAACCTGCAAGTTTGACAGTACAGGAAACTTTTACTCATTTCAACCATATAATCTGAGTCAACTACATACTGTTTGGTACACATGAAATAGAATCAAACATGAAAAAATGTACAGTACAGGAAACTTTTACTCATTTCAACCATATAATCTGAGTCAACTACATATTGTTTAGCGCACATGAAATAAAGTCAGACATGAAGAAATGTAAGGAACAACAGGCACAAATTAAGTACAGACTTTACATTTGAAGCTACCAACAAGACAGTAAAATCACTATAATAACTCAAAGGTTCCCTCCTGTTATTCCATATTGGTCTGCCAAGCTGATAAGTGATCTGGACACTTGATGGTCTAACAGTAGTATACACTGAGAAAAGGATTCAAATGTAAAAGATAGCTAAAAATATAGCATTTCATATTAAAATTATAGAAACAAGATTTCAAAGAACCAAGACAAACTACACTAAAATATTATGCAGTTTTTAATGATGAGTCAGTGTGGCCACTCCTGACACAACCAGGGCTAGGAAGGACACATAATGGAAACTGAGCAGATCACTATGACAGAGGAACTCTCAATGTCCAAGGCAGTTTATTTTACAGTGACATGCTTTTAGGCTGCTAAAAGGTCATTGTATGTAATGAGAGTCATACACACAAAAAAAAAAAAAAAAAACCCTGAGAATTAGACTTGGCTAGACCCTGCACAAGTTAATCAGCAAATCAAGTTAAACACAGAAGCACAGCGGATTGACAGTCAAGATCATTACCTCATAGCTCCAGGATTCATGAATCACACTTGCATCTGGTTACTCCCTGTGGGAGTTGGAATGCTCTCCATATGTTTACTTATGTTTACTTTGACTTCTTTCCACCTCCCAAAACAGATAGTCAATGTCTGGCTACTATATATACAACTGCCTTTACCTTTTGCAGTCCAAGTCTTGGATGCTGAAGACTGAAACAGGCATATCAACTGCACTGTGTTTTACAATATATACCAATTTCAGATCTACATTAATCTCCATCAGATGAACTTAACCTTACAATCTTAATATTGAGTTGGGGTGAAGGATATGGATGAAATGAAATGAGGCCCTTTTTCTAAATTAAAACAGTGCCAAAGACAATTTGCACTAAACAGTGCCAGGAATCACAGAAAAATGAGGGTAGGAACTTAGTTAAAAGTTATTTTACAATAAAGCAGAAGGCTGGAAAGCTGACCGCTGCTAAATCAGGTTCTCTGCCATGCCTGAAGTTACACTGTTGTTGATAAAACATTACCGACATTGCTAAATCAGGTTCTCTGCCATGCCTGAAGTTACACTGTTGTTGATAAAACATTACCGACATTAACCACAATAGAAGTGGGTGAGTGTATTTATCTGATTAGTTTTAAGTGTGTTTACTTGGAAAAATGGAAGAAAGTGGAAAAATAAGGTCTGAATTTCAGAAAAGCTCAGATGGACAGTATGAGCTAGCTACTTTGGAAGTGGGAGGGATATATTGATACAGTCAATTTATTTACTGTAGTCACCATAATGTAACTAAAGTGATATGGTCTTGTAAACAAAAACTCCAAGGTTCATTGTACAACAACAGCAAAACAGTCCAAGAGGCAATTTTTAAGATAAAATGATTTAAAGAAATATTTGTTGCACTTCTATTTAGCCGACCATTTCCAGTACAAACAAGTGCTTTCACTTACATGTTTTCTTTGGCCCTTTGGTTTTAATATTTCCATGGTGCACTATTGTCTGTCATGGCATTTCAGGATTACTGTGTAGTCTCCTTCACTCAAACAAATAAATTACTGTGGCAATATTCAGTTTTACCAAAATCAGGCATCTAAGATGTTGGTGTGGACTTGCATAAAGCAAACTGTAATACATTTGCGTGTGTGTGTGTGTGTGTGTGTGTGTGTGTGTGTGTGTGTGTGTGTGTGTGTGTGTGTAAAGTATTAAACATGGCTTTTCTTTGTGCATAACTTATCTCATCTCTTCACTGCCAAAGTAGACAAACCCTATCAAAATGGGAATATTTAACTATGACAGACTGCACATAAAAAAGGAATGAAATTGGTGTCTGTGACATTTTACTAACACAAAGTAAAGACAGTCCATGATTATCCCTTGTAGCCTCTGTTTTGCTTCAAATGTGGCCATGCATTTGATAAAGTGAGACCAAATAGAAGAGCATGAAAGTGATGATGGTTGGTTTCTATCCCAGAGCAAGGAAATTTCCCGAATTCTTTTGCAGTCTGTGTGTGTAGATAAGAGTCCTGAAGGTCCAAAGACCACATCCAGTCTCCTCTTAACAGGCATGGAAGAAATTGTCACACCATGGCTATCCAGAACTTGTACTCACTTAGGCTGCTGAGATTTAAAACTTGCCCAAAGTCCTTAATCTGTGCTTTTTTGGAACTAAAATGAACCTGGAGTATTAACTGGCTCATCTCTGATCTAATGAGACTTTTTGGATGCCCCTTTTGAGCTACACACCTTTGACAGGATGGGACACTGGATGATGGAAAAGAGTGTGGCTTGAGGTGAAGGGAAAGGAATTGTGTAGACTCTTGGTGCAACTGTCCAAATTCATCTGTCTTGCATGATGGCTATCCAAATAGGCAGATAAAGGGATAAGAAATCCCTAACTGCCTCTAGAGGGGTTGAGTCCGACAAGTCCTGAACAGAACCACTCAGACTAAGAGCTGTGGTAACCCAGATTTTGTTGAGACTTTTGGCCTCTAGGTGAGCATCCATTCTGGAGATTGTTAGTGAAACATTGGTATTTCCCAGATTTTTGATTACCGTACTTCTATTCACCATTATTAGATATAGATGAAGCGGTTATTGCCCGAGAACTAAGATTAGCAGCTTTTCCAACATCTTGGTCATTTTATCTGCAAACTAATACTGAAAATGTGATATTTGAAAGAAATCATTAAGCATCCTAATAAAAAAGTGGAAAACATATACATACTTCCCAAAGCAACCTATTGACTTAGACTCCCTGTCGGGGGGGGGGGACGAATCACAGGGCTCTGACGTGCAGGAGCCTAACTGAGAACTGCCACAGTGATGACAGAGTCAGTAACTGAAGTCTGTATCCAACAGTTCCAATTCTTGGGAGGTCAGAGAATCTTGTGCAGTCTCCATGGAACTGGTACCAAAGCATCAGCTCTCTGTGTGCTTTCTAACAAGGACAGAGACCATTTTGCCTGTAGTGGGAACCATTCAATAGGCTGAGAGAGATCAAAAACCTCCCGCAGATGGCCATCCCTTTTTTTTTTGTATTCCTTACCTCTTTGAATTTACAGTTATCCAAGGGATATGGCTCCCCACTTAAGCACCATGTTCAATAATAGCCTCGCATCAGGCTTTGTGCCCACTGAATGGCACACAGCAACAGTTATCCCACTCCACAAAGGGGGAGCCACCACCACTGATCCCGGGAACTATAGACCTATTAGCCTGACGAGCCTGGTCTGCAAAGCCATGGAACGTATCATCATGGAACTCATAAACAAAGACATTGGTAACCTCCAAACTCTGGATCCCACCCAGTTCGGGTTTGTGAAAGGCAGATCATGCCTCCTGAACCTGATCGACTTCTTTGAGGCAGTCACCAAAGCCGTAGAAGAGGGTAAAGTGGTTCACACAGCCTATCTTGACCTCACCAAGGCTTTCAACACCATCCCCCATTCTGGAATTATAGCTAAACTCAATAAACTAGGCATAAATCCCTACATCACAAGATAGGTTGCCAACTGGCTCATTGACAGAACCCACACTGTAAAAGTTGCAGACTCCAAATCTGACCTCAAACCAGTGACAAGTGGAGTACCACAGGGTTCCGTCCTGGGACCGCTCCTGTTTGGTATCTACTTCTCTGAAGTGCAGGCTAACACAGAAGGCCTCTGGCTAACGAAGTTCACAGATGACTGCAAACTAGGAGCCATAGTCAAGTCCCCAAATGATGTGAACATCCTACAGAAGGGCCTCTCTGAGACAGATGCCTGGTGTCAGAGCCATGGCCTCAAGCTCAGTGCCAAAAAGTGCAGTGTCATCCCCTTTGGTAAAAACTCTGTACCCATGAACTACCACATAGGCAGCAATCTACTTAACACTGAATGCATGATAAGAGACCTTGGGACCCAGGTGGACAGTAGTCTCACCTTTGACAGTCACATCGCCACAGCAGTCAGGAAGTCTACGTGGCACACCTCATCATAAAAGGGTTCTCGTCCAGGAAAACAAGGTCATCGTTACCCTCTAATCATCACTCATTAGACCCATTACAGAGTACAACGCCCCTTTTGGAATGTACCTCACAAGGCATCTGCAGCAGCTGGAAAGGCCACAGAAGTACCTCACAAAGAGGATTACTTGACTCAAACAAATGCCCTACACTGACCGCCTCAAAAAACTCCAGCTTTACACCATAGCATATCGCCTACACCAAGGTGATCTCTGCATGACATATAAAGCTATGTCAAACCCAGAGCTGTTGGACATGCTACACCTAAAGAAATCCCAATCCCTCCGAGCTACATGCTCTAGGGACCTAAACCTTGTCACCACAATAAACAGGACATGCTGGAGGGATAGATTCCTATCCCAGAGACTTCCCATACTCTGGAACAGGCTACCCATCTATGTAAAGCAAAGTTCTTCATTAACACTCTTCAAGAAAAATCTTGATGAGTGGATGGGAAATAGGAAATACACCCTGGGGATCACTTCTGTGTCTCTGCTCGTCAGTGGCACAGGAAAATAACTTTCTTGGGTGGCGTAAGCCAGGGAACCTTGTTGGCTAGGCTTGCATAGGCCCTTGGGCCGATAACCTAGTACCTACCTATGAACCTATTGGGGGAATCTCCCATATATCCCTTAGCTGTGCATGGTGTAGAAGATTTAAAAGGGGAAATCAAACTATTTCTTTTTGCACAGGTACTTTCTTCTTCTTTTCAGGAAGAGGAAGGAAAAACTGAGGTACAGCCAAACCACCTATGGTGTTCTCACTGGCAGCTATCCGATCTTTAGTCCTGCTGGTAGGAGGAATGGAGGATCACATAAGCAGCAAAATAGTGTGTCTCAGGTCGAGACTGGTGTTGTCAGAAGAGAGGAGGCTTGCCAATTCAGAGAAATCTGCAGCATTGACTTGATGGTGGATGCTGAAAACTCACTAGGAACTGAGGGAGACATTGCTAAAGAGGCAAGCTTGGCACCAGCACAATAACAGACAGAACTGACAATAACAGGAACAAATTTTCACAGACTACCAACAACAGAAAACTACTCTGCAAGAGGGTCGATGGCTTGAAATGTGAAGAATCTGAGACTTAAAGTGGCATCCATATTGGCCTCAACAGCAATGCATCCTATCCTAGGGGTCCAGTGGTTGAACTCAAACACCACTAATTTTGATGGGACAGTCAGTGCAGAAGGCACTGATGTGAATACCAGGGATCCCATGCTTTAAACTGCAACTAAGTCAACACCCCTAATAGTGTTCACTCTGATGCCTGCAAGTTGCCTATCGAACCTCTTTGGAATCAGATCTATGGCATGAGCCAGTGAGGAGGCAGCAGGAAAGGGGGGCAAGTATAGACAGTCCCTGTCCATCTTAAAACTAGTAGAGAAAGGTATGATACCCATCTCCATTTGCACCTGTAGAAATGTCTTCATTCCCCATAAGTGAATATACTATCACAGAGCAACTAGAGTGTGACTAAAATAATCTAACAGACCTGGCTGACAACAGTTTAGAGATCACAAATCTGTCCAATTCTACTTCTGAAAAAGAAGAAAAAACTGTCCTGCCTGGTAGGTCTTGGCAGGTGACCCTCAACTACATTAGCAACAAGCTTGGAAATATCACAATCACAAAAGAATTTCATCATTTAGTCTTATCCTTTTATATGAGTTATCACTTTGGGGGGGATAGGGTTTTGTTGGCCTCCTCCCTCCTTTTGTGAGTTCCCCTAATCTTTGATCTCAGGCTTAGAAAACTCTATAACAGAATCCTTGGACCATGGCAAGTATAAGGCTCAAAAGGGGTCCAATCCTCTCAGGGAAACAGACCCTTTAAAGTCAAGAGTATCCCTTCAGTCAAATATGGTGTACTTATCAAAAACTCCGTGTATCAGCAATAGTATCCCCTGCACGTAAGGAGTTGCACGGCAAAAGGAGTAGTCAAGTGAATGAAAATAAGCCAGCAACTGGTGGATGGTTCGTAAAGGTAGTTTAATAATAAGCTACCAAAAATGCATATAAGCTCAAAAACATACTGGTTTCGGCCCAAATACAATATGGCCTTCTTCAGTGTTTAAATATAGAGTCAATAATGCAATGCTTTAAATACACATCAAAAAAAGGCTGATTGGTTAAGAATACCAAGCTTATGCGTATTCTTAACCAATCAGCCTTTTTTTGATGTGTATTTAAAGCATTGCATTATTGACTCTATATTTAAACACTGAAGAAGGCCATATTGTATTTGGGCCGAAACCGGTATGTTTTTGAGCTTATATGCATTTTTGGTAGCTTATTATTAAACTACCTTTACGAACCATCCACCAGTTGCTGGCTTATTTTCATGTACTTATCAAAAACACTACATACTTCACATTCCACCTTTAAATGCCAAGTACAAAAATATACTACACAAACCATGTCCATCCTTGGATGAAATCTTGTGCCCACAAGATTCACATTTCTTAAAACCTAAAGTAAGAAAGTAGCCAGAAAATTACTAACTCTACCAATAAACATGGCAACTACAGCAATCAACAAGCAAGCAACCAACCACAAAATTCATTACATAACAGCCGAAAATTATTAAAATCAGGGGCACAGCTCTGTGCAAAAGTGCTGTAAAAAGACGGCAGCCTAAGGGAGGAAGGAAACTCAAATACAAAAATACTGAAAATGAGGTGAGCAATGGTTTGACCTGACCTTAAACTGTAAAATAGCACAAGCAATAAAATAATAAGACTGAAGAGATGATCATGATATTCAAAGAACAGCACTCTTCTGTCAAACAAGTGGAAAGCTGCCTGGGGTCATTTCTCAATTGTAAGCTCAGTTAGCAGCAAAAGAGATATGGAGTGAGGAGTAAGAATCATTATGGGTAAAAGGAAAAGTTGGAGCCCAGGATAGTTTCACATGCCGAACTAAGGCTAACAGTCCAACATTTACTGTATTTGAAGATGGAAAATATTTAGTAATTTGACATAAGCTGGTTCAACTAATTACAAGCAAGTAAGATCATAAGCTGCAAAGAATGTAAATAAGTCATATCTACCTCACAGAAGTACTTGCACACAAAAGAAATGTGTGAAAAGACCAAGTGGCATAGCTATCATTAGGCACTCGCTAAACCCATGGTCATGTGGGGCCACCGATGCTGCCTTCATTGGGAGGGTTTCAAGGAAAGCAAAATCAGTGTCCAGCTGTAGAGAAGAAAGCAGACAGGTGCTTGTAGTTAGTTTAAGGGGGATTTCATTATATATTTTTTCTCCTCCCCCAACTCAGAGTAGCACAGCAAGAAGAATGGAGTGGATGCCAGTAAAGCTGCAATCTTCAGGTCCATTTCATGCAAGAAGGGACCTGAGTGGTTGCCACATTTCGCAGACTTCCACTTCTGTTTTTAAATGGCTCATCAAGGAAGAATGCATGCCTGTTGACTGTCCCTGTCATTTTTCTTCATATTTTTACTCAGTCCCTTATAAAAGTTTTTGATTTTCTAGTAAATTAGTGAGGATTACAGTTGGTAAGTGATGTCAGAAAGAATTTCACACTTCTTATTGTTCAGCAAATACATGTTGATGCAAAACTTGCTGTTAGGTGAATAACAGTAATATTTAAAAACTGCCCCTGATATGGGGACTTTGTCTTCACAGTATTTATTGGCTTTGCCCAAATTTCTTAAGCAAAACAGTTGACAGGTATGGAGGAATGCTCCTCATTTGAGACTTTTAAAAGGTGCATGGTCCATGCAGTTTTTCTAAATACTGGATCAAATTCATTCATCAAGATAACTTTTTGCACATAGGAAGAAACATTTCCAACCGTGCTGTAAACTTTCTAGGTGAAACTGATAGTAAATCCACATTTTACCCATTTGTTCCACATTTACAAAGTTGCGACCTGCATTTTGGAGACAGAAATTTGGGATGACAATTATATGAATGCATTACTATGTTTTATATATATATATATATATATATACACATATATATATATATATATATATATATATATATATAT
Source organism: Protopterus annectens (assembly GCF_019279795.1). Lineage (NCBI taxonomy): Eukaryota > Metazoa > Chordata > Ceratodontiformes > Protopteridae > Protopterus > Protopterus annectens. Next base: position 141,528,555 of record NC_056725.1, read on the forward strand.
ATATATATTTTTTTTTTTTTTTAACATAAGAGTCGGACATCTGAGATTTGCTGGGTCTGTCTGTAAAGAAAAAGAACTGTCTGCAATTGTTTGCTCATTATTGGCTTTGCTGGACTAATGTGACTTGTGTGAAGCAACCTGAACACTTTAATGTGACTGTTTGTGTGAAATGTAGGGAAAATGCATTATATGGCCATCATTTTTATATTACCACATTTCAGTTTTGTCCCAACCTAACTTTGGAAGGGGTGTACACAAAAGATGGTTGCCTTTTGTGTGTAGGGGTGAGGAGGCATATTGTGTATATGTAATGACAGCAGCCACTCGAAATTTGACTGTAGCCATTTGTACCTTTGTTTTCATCCCTATATATTATACGGATACACAAAATGTGTTTTTTTTTTTTTTTTTGAAGGGTGAGGGGAAGGGAGTAGGGCTCTGTTCCCACTCAGGGTTTACATATCCTGTCAAACATATATCTTCTCAGTTTATTGTAAGCTACAATTTTGTCAATTTTGAATACTAAGTCTTGGACACAATTTTTTTCTTCCTTGAAAGAAAAAAAGACTGAATTTCTTTCCTTACTCATGTTTTTTGTTATTTTTGTTTAGGCCATCACTATATCAAAAGGATGGAAAATGCTCTGAAATGCACTTAAGGCCTGATAGCCTCCTGGCTTAAAATTCAACTATCCCTTAAAAAGTTACTACTGTGCAGTCTTGACCAGCTATGGTCTACTGAAAAGAAGCAAGAAAAGGTAAAAGTCAAACAAGAATTTCTTTCCATAGTCATGATTTTTGTCCAGGTCATCACTGGATGAAGGTTGCTAAAAAAAAGTCTAAAATGCTTCTCTGATCATCTTTGAACCATGGCTTTTGGAAGAGCTGAAAAATAAGGCAAAATGTGAGAAAAGGAAGAAAAAAATAATCTGTATGGTGTGGGGAGATTAGGGTGGGGGTTCTGTGAAAAGTGTGTGGGAGGAGAGATTGAACCCTTTGTTAAGGGCATCATTTCACCTAAGGAAAGCCCTAAACATAGGGTTGTTGTAATATAAACATCACTGCAACTACATGCCGGACGGACACTGTGAATGTCCTCTAATCAGTTCAGTATGTGCATACTACTCCAAAACTTTTCTAGCTTGAGCTTAAAGGTTGCTAAGAAGGAGTAGCAGCAACAAGGTAATATTTAGATGGAAGTGTCAGGGGGCCCCTAAACATGACACTTGCCGGGGGGCCCCCAAATATTAGCACCAGCCTTGCAAGTGGCAGCATCAAAACTTTTGTAAAATATTTAAAATTCAAGTTTTCTCTTATTTCTCTACATTAAAGTACTTGATAAAATAATTCTAAGTTAATATATGTACTACATGTGGAGCTTTTCCCTGGGTCTTCAATGGAAAGGGGTCTTATGCTAAGTTGGTCTATCGAGGTAAACAAAGTCTAATAAATAAATAATTAAGTACTACAATACAAGTTCCAAACAAGAAGTACAGTCCAAGTTACAAACATTTAAGAAAACTCTTAACAAAAGGTATGTGATAGTAACAACAAAAGCAAGATGCAGATAGTCTAGCTAGAGTTCACCAAAACAGACTGTGCTGAAACAGCCCAGCAAGCTGTACTAATAAAATATGCATTCAAATATATTTACTAAATTATATTTAGGCAGAAAACAACCAGCAAGAGTAAAGAAAGTGACAATACATAAAGCAGAATGTTGTAAATGATTATTGAAGTGGGGACCCAGATCAAAAATATACTTAAATCACCATAGTGCTTGTTATAAAAACTATTAAAACATATATCACAGCAAATAGAGAGTCCAGTATTCACCTTTTAGCCATGTATGAACCGGCTAATGAGACACCTGTAACCAAATAAGCACTGTTGAAAAGGATATAAAACTACACATAGAAAAACTGAAATAAAATAAGTAAACAGCAAGAGGTTCTCCGGTTCGATTCTCGGCTGGGGTGCCTTCTGTGTGGAGTTTGCATGTTCTCCCTGCGTTTGCGTGGGTTTCCTCCGGGTACTCCGGTTTCCTCCCACATTCTAAAAAAAAAAACAGGCTTCTGGAGCATTTCTCCCCGGGCCTCCACTGAAAACAGGATCTGTGGAACCTAGTTGGACTTTCCCGGTCAACAAATGTTAAATAAATAAATAAAAACCAAAAAAAGAAATGTAGAACACATCAAGCACAATCATACAGTACTCAACCTGAACTGTCAAAACACTTATACTGCTAGCAGTGCTAGGTGCTGGTAATTCTCAAACCACATGCTTGAACTGTGGTACTTAAATACATTTGAAAATGACCCCCTAGTTAAAAACACATTTAAAAAGGTATCAAAACATACAGGTTATATGTGAAATTAAATAAGTAAAATAAGACCAAAAAAAAAAAAACCAGCAACCACTGTTCTGAACCTGGCTGTTAAATGTCAGTTTCTGTTAATTCTCTTGCAAGAATATCTCTCGCTAAGTCATTTACAATTAGCGTAATGAGCAAGTCCACAATGAATCCTTTAGCAATGGGTGGTGTTTTGATTGCAGTGAGTTATTTCAATTCTTTTTTCCACTGAATACTAAAAAGTTATGGTTAGGAGTGAAAAAAAATGTCTCTTGGTGACTCCTAGGAACCAGAAGAGATTAATTGCTTCTGAATAACTAAGAGGAGCTAAAGGCTAGTAATTTTATTTATACACATACCAAGGATTTTCTGAGCTCAGTTGAACTGCCTCTGCCACAGAACAGACTGCAATGTGAGAAAACGCTCTCTCACACTCTCACTCTGTTCTATTGCATTTTTAAACCCAGTGTCTATGAAGGTATGTACCCCTTGTGTTAATTTGACTATAAAATGCACTCCCACTTCTCTTTCACTGAGTCTTGCTAATAAACACAAAGCTATCCTTTTGTGAAGGACTCTGCTTATAATAAATTCAAGCATCCCCTCACGGAGTTGCATAGAGCCAGAATATTAATTACCCAGAAATAGTTATGGACAAAATCTGATTAATACTGGTTCCCTTTAGTTTTGTTACTAAGATGGAAAGATAGTGTGCATCTTCAATCAACTATTTTGAACTGATGTTGAATCTGTAAAATGTTTAATATATATATATATATATATTGAGATAGGAAAAATTTTTAAGCAGCTTAGGATTCCGAGACATCCTCTTATTTTGCTTCAGCCATGTAACAAACATACCAACACTAGACCCTCACCAATACCTACTGCTACTGGGGAAGCATCTTCACTACAAGTCTGAAATCTTAAGTTCCCATAAGCCTGCAACACATTCCAGAAATGCCTTAGTCATTGATGACTCTACTGTAAGACACACAGATACAGTACTTACAGATAGCAACGGACAGGATGACAGCTACCTCTTTGATGCTAGGATTATGGATGTATATAGTGACACATGTGTGGGTTGAACAGTCTTGGGCATTTCATCTTGGTTGAGATGCAGAAAGAGACAAACTATTGAGTCCTATACTCAGGTGTTCAAGGATGGCAAGGTTTTGGCATTGGGCAGCATTCAATCTTCAGCAAGAATGATGTCTAAATTCAAGGATAAAATAACTGTTTTTAATAACTGGTGTCATTTCAGGGGGATCCAAAATTTATGAGGGTCTGGGTGGGACAAAACTGTCAAGATTCCCCCTGCTTTGCAGCCTAAACCTTTTACCCTTTGGTTTTTACATACTGGCTAACACTACCGCAACCTCACAATGCCTTTTTTAGGCAAAGTTCAATTCATAGACATTCAAAAATAACCCACTCTAATCTGGATAATGTGAAGGTAGCTCTGTTAATAGGACAGACAAGTTGGCATAATGGTTAAGGTCTTCACTTCCCATGCACAAGTTACAAGGTTCGATTCTCAACTCCAGCCAAGGCCTGCATGGAGTTTGCATGTTCTCCCTGTGCCTCTGTAGGGTTCCCTTCACCACCCAAAACATGGTGAGTATTTCCATCTCTTAGTCACCCAAGAACTGTGCGAAGCACAGACACTACACAGTGCCCTGTAGGGGGAAGAGTTGTATAGACCACCTGCTTTAAGCATCTACTGTGATGCACAGTATCCTGAAGACAGGAGAGCACAGATCAGACTGCATGCCGTGGCAGTGCTAGCCATTCAATGGTGTAAAAATATGGCTCTAAGTGATTTTGTCATGTTGATCAATGTTGCCAAATGGACATGGGTATTTGCCGGTGATAAGTGGGTTGAGGACACAGCCTTCTCAGATCTACGCCAGGGATCCATGCTAACAGTGTGAGGTGTCTATGTAACCCTTTTGGTCAGTGTGTGTCTGCCATAAAGCCCAGCAGCCCTGGGTCAATAAGCTACTGACTGGCCAGTGTCCAGTTGCCCAGCTTGAGTTACCTGGGATGGATATGTTGAGCAAAAGCTAGATGTAAAACCAAAGAACCTGTAAAATATGAACTAAGAATTGCTACAATCAATGTAGGTTCACTGACAGGATGGAGCTTGGAAGTACATGATATGATGGTAAGGAGGAGGCTGGACATCCTATGTATCCAGGAGACAAGATGGAAGGGCAGTTGACTTTGTATCTAGAGTTTTACTATTTAGGAGGACAGACTAGAAATGGTGTGGGAGAGGCTTCACAAGACAGTGACAGATGTCATCACAACTAGTGACAAACTCATGGCAATTAAACTACAGTGTAATGATAGAGCAGTATTCATAATTTAAGCCTATGCTTCACAGCAGGGATGTGACTGTAAGGAAAACAGTACATTCAGATAGCAGTTTCAGGACCTACTAGATAAAGCAGGAGAACATGAACTGGCACTGAAAACAGGTGACCTGAATGTGCATATCTGGACAGAAAAAGAAAGACGGGAGGACTGCCTGGGTCCACATGGTTGGGGCATAAAGGAATAAAGGACAGGCCATTTTAGACTTCTGCCTAGCAAATGGCCAACAGATACTTCAGCAAGACAGACAGTCATAAGATCACATACAAGACTGGTCAACATGCAACTTGGGTAGGAAAGGGCACCGGGGTAAAATTAGCAATTGCAAAGTCATCCATAGTGAAACGGTCAGTCCACATCATAAACCACTGGTTGCCACAGTCAGCTGTAAGCATTGTTTAGAGAAGGCTGTAAGGTTGACATAGACCAGGCTGAAGACATGGAAGTTGACTGGAGAGAAAGCACAATAGTTCAAAGAATTACTCAAGGCTCTAGCACCTCAACAAAAAAAGGAAATAGGTGGAGCTGGAGAAGAATGGCAGCACCTCAAAACAGCATTTGTTAAGATTACAGAACAGATATGTGGCACAGCCAGGTATGGAAATAAGGTGCAGAAGGAAAGCAGGTGGTGGAATACAGAAGTCCAGGAAGTCATCAAAAGAAAGTAAGAAAGGAGTGCAAGAAAAAGTGGGAGATAAAACAAGATGGACCAAGCTAGGAAGGAATACTAGTCGGTTAACACAGAGGCCAGAAGAGGAGCTGGAATTGCAAAGAGCAAGGCATCAGAGACACTCTGCCATCTTCCGGAAGGTGACTCAGTACATGGCACAATGAAACTATATCAGGTTGCAAGGCAAAGACAGAAACATACAGAATATAGTCAGACACCCTTCTTAAGGGAAGCCAGCAACAACTTGCTCACTAGTCCACAGGACACCAAATGCAGGTAGAAAGAGTACATCCAGCAGTTTCTGAATGAAGAAAATCCCACAGAAGCTGTACTGCCCCAGACACACTCTACAATGAAAGAAAAAGGAGAAGCCCACAACAGAAGTAAGACTAATACTAAGCAAAATGAAGTCATGGAAAGCAGCAGGCTCAAATGAGGTCACAGCAGATATGACAAAGATGTTGGGTGAGATAGGGGAGAAATTGTTTCTGAGGGTACTTATAGTAGCATGGAGAGAAAGGCTTATCCCAGATGACTGGAAAATATGCATACTAGTGCCAGTATTCAAGAACAAATGGGACATTTACAATTATGGGCAGTACAGTGGTATCAAACTCCTGCCACACTGCATGAAAGCACTGACAAATATGTAGAGTAGTAGAAAGTAAGATGAGAGATGAGCAGTTTGGATTCATATCAGGATGCAGTACAACCAACAAAATGTATGCAGTGAGACAGATATCTGAGAAGAAGTAGAGATGAGGAAAAGAGTGCAACTGGGCATTCTTAAACTTGGAGAAAGCATATGAAAAGGTCCCAAGAAATCTGATTTGGGCAGCTCTTTGGTGGTTCAAAGTCCCAGAAACACTGGAAGAATTAGTGCAGGCTATGTACATGGAACCAATGACTCAAGTATGAACAGTGGTCAGTCACACAGAAGGATTTCCAGTGGGACTGGATGTGTACCAGGGTTCAGCTCTGAACTCACTGCCGTTCATACTGGTGATGGACTACATTAACAGATCCAAGGGGACAGAACAACAATGTTGTTGTATGCAGATGATGTAGCATTACAGACAGACTCTGACCAAGAACTTCAGCAAAGGCTAATGGGATGGATTGCAAAACTGAAGGCACGTGAGATAAGAGTACAGGTAAGACAGTTGTAATGGCAGCAAATAGGGGAAATCAGAAGAAGCTGAGAATTGAGACAGAAAGGAAAACAGTGGAACAGGTTAACAGCTGCAACTGGCTGTGAGGACTGGTTGAGAAGAAGGGAAGGCCAAAGCCAGAATCGTTAGGTGTGTAGCCAACTGGCATAGTGTGTCAGGGGTAGTGTATGACAGAAGAATGCCAAAGAAGCTGAAAGTTAAGCTGTACAAAACTGTGGTACTGTATAGTACAGAAACCTGAAAAATAAAGGTAGAGCAGTCAAGAAAGCTAGACATGATGGAGGTGAAGTGCCTGAGATGGGTGGTAGGATACACTCTGTGGGACAGCTGAAGAAATTAAGACATAAGTGTGGAAGGCAAAGTAGCTCCAATTGCAGAAAAGGTCTACGAGAACAGATTACAATGGTTTGGACATTTGTGCAGAAAAGTAGAAAACAATCTGGTGAAGAAGATTTGTAACAGACAGAAAGAAGGCAAGAGGGCATCCAGCAAAGAGGAGGATGGATTGTGTGAGAAATTGTAGTTTGCTACAGATCTCCCACCATGCCCCAGGATTCCCAATCCTCTTTTCTTGATGTATTGGAAAATATTAGGGTTCAACCAAACACCCTAATAATGGGGGACTTCAACTACCCCACCATTAACTGGGAAAACTACTCATGTACCAACTCCTTAGCTCAACACTTTCTGGAATTCATAAACTCCAATGCCCTAGATCAACTTATCCACACCCCCACAAGTGGCAACAATATCCTAGACCTAGTCATTACCAAAATGAGTGACCGGTGTTCCACACCTGAAGTCAACTCCTCGTTGGTCCGATCCAACCATAAGCTTATCACCCTTGATATCCACATCACATCCCCACACCTCATTAAGGAAACCACAGTAAAAAATTTCTCCAAAGCCAATTAAGACAAGAAGTGGTGAACTTCATGACACCCATGCAGATGGACAATACATTTACAACTGCTGAATCCTACACAAATGCACTCTATAAGCACTTACACGAGTGCATGGATCGTGCTATCCCAAACAGAACCAAGACGCTGTCCTCCAAAAAAAGGAAGCCAATCTGGTGGTCCCCTGCCTTAAACAAACTGTACAACAGAAGGAATAAACTGTTGCAAAAGAGGATAAAATCCCATGAGTGGAGGAACTCCCTGGTCAGCCTCAGTAAGAAGCTGAGATCCCTTATAAGATCCTCCAAAGCTAGCTACGAAAACAAAATCGTTACTAAATCCAAGGACAACCACAAAGCATTCTGTAGCTATGTCAAGAATCTAGATGGCAACACCCAGATCTGCTCTGAGTTACAGCACAAAGGTACGAAAATTACAGAACCAACTGATATTGCTAACATCCTGGCAGATAGGTTCAGTGCTAATTTTACCCCCCTCTCATCCCCTAAAGGGCCCATATCCATACAGGAAGAATGCAGAGTCCCTGTAATCACAACTACGCAGGTAAAAGCTGCACACTCTAAAGCCAAAAACACAGCATCCATGGGACCGGACAACATCCCAGGCTGCGTTTTACACGAATTTCAGAACAAATTGGCTCCCCACTTAAGCACCATGTTCAATAATAGCCTTGCATCAGGCTTTATGCCCACTGAATGGCGCACAGCAACAGTTATCCCACTCCACAAAGGGGGAGCCACCACTGATCCCGGGAACTATCAACCTATTAGCCTGACAAGCCTGGTCTGCAAGGCCATGGAACGTATCATCATGGAACTCATAAACAAAGACATTGGTAACCTCCAAACTCTGGATCCCACCCAGTTTGGGTTTGTGAAAGGCAGATCATGCCTCCTGAAGCTGATTGACTTCTGTGAGGCAGTCACCAAAGCCATGGATGAGGGTAAGAGGGTTCACACAGCCTATCTTGACCTCACCAAGGCTTTCAACACCATCCCCTATTCTAGAATTATAGCTAAACTCACTAAACTAGGTATAAATCCCTACGTCACAAGATGGGTTGCCAACTGGCTCACTGACAGAACCCACACTGTAAAAGTTGCAGACTCCAAATGTGACCTCAAAGCAGTGACAAGTGGAGTACCACAGGGTTCTGTCCTGGGACCTCTCCTGTTTGGTATCTTCTTCTCCGAAGTACAGGCTAACACAGAAGGCCTCTGGCTAATGAAGTTCACAGATGACTGCAAACTAGGAGCCATAGTCAAGTCCCCAAATGATGTGGACATCCTAGAGAAGGGCCTCACTGAGACAGATGCCTGGTGTCAGAGCCATGGCCTCAAGCTCAATGCCAAAAAGTGCAGTGTCATCCCTTTTGGTAAAAACTCTGTACCCATGAACTACCACATAGGTGATAGTCTACTTAACACCGAAAGTATGATAAGAGACCTTGGGACACAGGTGGACAGTAGACTCTCCTTTGATAATCACATCGCCACAGTAGTCAGGAAATCCTTCTACGTGGCACACCTCATCACAAAAGGTTACTCATCCAGGAAAAAAAGAGGTCACTGTTCCCCTCTACTCGTCACTCATTATACAGATTATAGAATACAGCGCCCCTTTTGGTATGTACCTCACAAGACATCTACAACTGGAAAGGCCACAGAAATACCTCACAAAGAGGATTACCAGCCTCAAACAGATGCCCTACGCAGACCGTCTCAAAAAACTCCAGCTTTACTCCATCACATATCACCTACTCAGAGGCGATCTCTGCTTAACATACAGAGCTATGTCAAACCCAGAGCTGATGGACATGCTCCACTTGAAGAAATCCCAATCTCTCTGAGCTACATGCTCTAGGGACCTAAACCTTGTCACCACAATAAACAGAACATGCTGGAGGGATAGATTCCTATCCCAGAGACTTCCCGTACTCTGGAACAAACTACCTATCTATATCAAACAAAGCTCCTCATTAGCACTCTTCAAGGAAAATCTTGATGATTAGATTCACCCCGGGGATCACTTCTGTGGCTCTGCCCGACAGGGTCACAGAAAAATAATTTTCTTGGGTGGTGAAAGCCTGGGTGCCTTTTTGGCTAGGCTTATATAGGCCCTAGGGCCAATAGCCTAGTACCTACCTATGAACTAATTTCGAGGCATGGCTGAAAAGGGTCTTTGTACCCACCCACCTACAGTAAATAAACAAACCAACCTTGACAAAACAACACAGGTGTCACCCTTCCAGATCTCATCTTCACAAATGTATTTCTCATTTGCCCCATCCCACTTGCTATCCCCTCACTAGACAGACTTGGCCATCTCACCATGATATTCTCACTTCAGCACTTCACAGCCCCTAACAACTCCCCTACTTCAAGGGATTACTCAAAAACACTTACATTTTACAAATATAACTGATAAACAAAATGGCATAGTTGTGTAGTTAACCTTGTACCTGAGGCCACTGCCTACTCCTCTGAATTTTACTCCCTCTTAAACAGATATACTGAAGTATTCATACACGTCAGGCACAAGCATAATGGTAAGCTTACAACTAAATCCATATGGTGGAACTCTTATATCAACAAACTCTAAGTAAAAGAAAAAGCTCCTGGCCATCTATAAATGATCTCCACTTTTTCATTATAAAAGAATAAAAACCTGGTAAGTCAGTCCTTAAGTTTACCATGAAAAGAGAACTGCACCCACAGACATTTCATCATGTATTGATGATTCCTACATTTTAGTACCATATTTGGACAATATATACTTTTTATATGTTTAAATGTAATTCCAGAGTCTGCTCACATGGGGTCCAGCATCTTGATTTTTTTTGTCTACCTTTAGGTATTCCACATTGCAGTGTCTGGCTTTAAAATAATACATCATAGTCCCCTAAGCTCATAGGTTATAGGTTCATAGAATAGTACCAGGCTAACTGCCCTTGTGGGCCATTTTAAGCCTAGCCAGTTACCCCACATAAGAATCAAACCTTACACCTTGTGTCTGTAAGGTAAACAGCTTAACCATTATATCAATCTCCCTCCCACAATGCATTGACTTTACATGTGTTTTCAGATATACCCTGCTTTATTTTAGTCAGTCAGGTTTAATTACCAATTATTGCTTTTCAATAACTACTTAAAAGACAAACAGGGATAATCACACACAACAGTATTCTCAGTGCCTATTACTTCTTTTTCTTTCTTAAGTGACCAATTTTCATTCTTTTTTTATGTCTGAGTTGTAGTCCTTAAACTCATTTCCCCACCCCTTCGTATCTGTCCAAGTGGCAAATGTGAACTGTTTGCTCCTGTGAGTGGTAGATCATAGCAGGAGACATATTTCATGCACTGAGAATACTGCTCTTTGTGATTATCCCTGTTTATCTTTTAAGTAGTCATTAAAAAGCAAGAAATGGTAATTAAACCAAAAGCACTCCAGGCACTGGATCCTTCCCACTTTGGCTTTGTCAAAGGAAGGTCCTGCTTACTGAATCTGGTAGACATGTTTGAAAACGTCACTAAAGCAATCAATGAGGGGAAAACGATGCATACTGCCTACTTAGATTTGGCTAAAACATTTGATACAATACCCAACTAGGGCATTGTCAACAAACTTATGGAACTAGTGATAAACCTCTTTATAACATGCTGGATCACTGACAGAATCCAGGAAGTTAGAATTGGTGAGGCCACCTCTACAAAGGGGCCTGTCACCAGTGGAGTCCCCCAGGGCTCTGTGTTGGACTCACTCCTCTTTGGCATCTATTTTTTGGATGTCAAAGCCAAAGTCAAAGGCCTCTGGCTGACCAAGTTCACAGATTACTGCAAACTGTGAGCAGTCACTGAATCTCTCAAGATAACAACACCTTTCAGAAAGGTCTAATATAGACAGATGCTAGGTGCCAAAGCCATGGCTTAAAACTCAATGCCAGGAAATGCATTATTGTACCTTTTAGGAAGTCTGCCACCCCAGCTAACTATATCATCAATAAAACACCCTTAAAAGTTGATTCATTAGTCACAGATCTGGGAATTCATGTAGATAGTAACTTCCCTTCGACCAGCATATATCTAAGATACTAAGGAAATCTTTATATGTTGCTCAACTTATAAGCATGGGCATGGCATCTGTGTCCAGAGAGGTCATCATACCACTGTACTCAGCCCTCATCAGACCCATCATAGAGTACAATGCTCCCTTCGGTATTTACCTAACTAGGTTCAGGAAGAAAAGCACCCATTTAAAAAAAAGGCATGCAATTGAACAATATACTGTGGTTACACAATGTACACAAATTCTATTAGAATGTACAGAAATGCATTCAATATGTTTAAATTGTACTATATAAAAAAAGGGAAATTAAATGACACGTTTAAGACAACTGAGGATGTATTAGTTGAGGGAGAGGAGACAACAGATCAGAGAAAGATAAGGTTAGGAGACAGAAAAAGAAAAGACTGAGAGGAAACAGCAAAAGGATAAGATGATATGAGATTTCAAAAGGAAAGAGAAAAATCGGTTTACATATCTCACAAATCTTAATATTTATATCTCAGCTGTGGAGATAGTGAATTGTATTATTTCCAGTGTGGAAAGGTACATGATTGATGTTAGGTGTTTTTGAGTAAACCCTGGAACTGTTTAAGATTAGATTCACATTGAATTTTAGACGGGACTGTATTCACTTGTTTTTCCCAACGTAACTGATTATTGTCGATCTCCATGCTTATTTTTAGATTTTTTGGTAACTAATAAATTCTGACTTAATGATCTAAGATTTTCTTGGAGGGGGGAATATTTTTGAAGCAAGTGATACAGTTATGTGATTTGTGTAGAAAAATGTAGATTACTTTGAAACATAACAAGCTCAATAAGTGAGGTGATTCTAGCCACTCTATTTTTTGTTTGTTTGTTTTTTGAGCTGTGCTGTGGTGAGTTCTACTTTAAACGTTTACTGTGAATCTGGTCATTTGATCTGTTGTAGTTTATTGAGCTGGGTAACCTGAATATTGGATAAAATAGTAAAGTCATACAGCAGATTTGGTAGTAGAAGCATGCAAACAGTAGTGACAAGAGCATGTTCAGTGAGGTATGGTTTGACCTTGTAAAATAATCAGTTTTTATTTACTGATAATATGCATTGCACTTCATGTGCTGATTAATGATAAGATAACGCTTAATAATTTAGTCTAGGCTACATTTTCAAAAATTATGTTATTTACTAAAGTGGTCTGTACAGTATTATTGATAACTTCTGGGACTTTTTTTTAGCATTTAGTGCCAGCTGTGAACAGATGGGACATCTTTTTATCACAGCTTTCTTGGGTTTCACCTTGCAGCTGACTGAAGGAGTCCACAGAGCAAATTAGTGCTTAGTCATGCATACTGGATAAGGCTATGCTTGACAGATTTATGAATATCATGAATGAGTATAATTAAAAGGACAGGACCCAATATTAAGCCTTGGCATATATGTACAGTTGCAGGTAAGGAGGAGGTGGGAGAGTTATGCAATCTGACACGCTCTGACCTTTGATTCAGATAACTTTTAAACCATAAAGTAGAGGAGTAAATGATGTTTAGATGTCGTAGTGGGATTAACAGAAGTCGGTAAGATACAGTATCAAAAGCTTTTGCATGGTCCAGGAAAAGGTATGCTACAAGTTGCCCTTGGTTTCTCTTTTTTTGGTTGACTGCTTCGAGGAAAGATTAACAGAGCAGTTTGAGTACTGTGTCCTGTTCCACGGTCATGCTGTGAAGGACCAAGTAAGATGTTTTTGCTTAGACATTACGAACAGGAGTTTATAACTACATCTTTCTAGTATTTTAGAGAGGGGAATCAGTTTGGCAATTTGCCTAAGTTATTAAGTTAATCATAGAGAGTTCACCCCTTTATGAAGAGGAAAGATATGATATTTCCATCATTGTGGAACATATATCTCTTTGATAAATTAATTAAGCAGATACTGAATAGGCAATTGATGCTGATGCTATCTGAATGACCCCCACAGTAACTTATCAGGAGATAAAGCTGTTGGTTTTAATTTAACCATTTTTAACGAGGTTGGTTAGTGCAAGGTCAAAAATGAATGAAGCTGTAGATATTAAAAAGAAGTTATGTACTCACCATAACGTTCCATCTGAGTAGATACTTCATTTGTCTGCAACCTGTGGGTGTCGGATCCGATCCGGCAGCTTTACAAGCTCCTAGATCCGAGCTCCTAGCTCCTCCCCTACCCATAATCCCTTACTACTGACCACATTACCTCAGATCGTTTTTTTTTTTTGCCTCACTAACTGAAGACAGAAACCAACTTCGAATGATCAGAAATATTCCTGACAGGTTCGGGGGATGGCAGGGGGGGGCCAGTTGCAGACAAATGAAGTATCTACTCAGATGGAACGTTATGGTGAGTACATAACTTCTTTATCTGAAGTAGTTACTTCATTTGATCTGCAACCTGTGGGACAGAGTCCCCAGCTAACCTACAAGAACCTGGGTGGTCCTCACGGAAGAATATTCCGAAGCACCGAGGAGCCAAAAGAAGCCCTACTCCTGGAAATCATATCCAGCTTGTAATGAGAAATGAACGTATGAGATGACGACCAGGTAGCTGCTGAACATATATCATCTACTGGAACCCTAGACCAAAAAGCTGTTGAGGTAGCTACAGATCTTGTGGAATGAGCACAGATGCCAACCGGAGCTGGCTTGCCTGACGAAGTTTATGCTAGCATAATGCATTGACAGATCCAATTTGCTACAGTCACTTTGGTAATTGCCTTGCCCATGGCTGACTTTGCATAAGAGACAAACAACTGGTCCGACTTGCGAAACTCTCTAGTCCTGTGCAAGTAAAAACGTAGTTGTCTGTGCACATCCAATTTGTGCAACATGTATTCACCTTTATTGTGAAAATTTGGGAAAAATACAGGAAGATTTATTGACTGATTGATATTTGATTCTGTAGCCACCTTAGGCAAGAAAGACGGATTAGTCCTGAGGGACATTCTATCTTTATGAAAGATAAGGTGTGGAGGTTTGATACACAGAGCTTGCAATTCTGAAACCCTCTTGGCTGAAGTAATAGCCACCAAGAAAGCCATTTTCCAAGATAAGAACTTCAACGGAATGGAAGTCGCAGGTTCGAAAGGTGGTCTCGTCAAGGCTTGCAAGACCAGAGTGAGGTCCCATGGGGGAACCACAGTCTTAACAGGTGGTTTCAGAAGAAAAATGCCTCTTAAGAAGGTTTTGCACAACTTTGTAGACGCTAAGGAGACTATGCCGTCGCCCACATGAAAATGGGAGATGGCCGCCAGCTGCACCTTAACCGTGGAGGCACTTGCTCCCTGCCTAAAAAGCAGGGAAAGGAAGTCCAGAATAGTCGGAACAGGGACAGTAAATGGGTCTAAGTCCTTGTCCTTGGCCCAGATGGAGAAACATTTCCATTTACTGTTGTAAAGTTTTCTGGTAGACGGTTTATGAGCCGCCACCAGAATGGCCTTAACGGGAGATGAGATACCGGGAGTCCTAGCCATTAATGGAACTGGATCAACCAAACAGCAAGTTTGAGATTGACCAGGTTTGGGGTAGGGCATCCCACTGGATGCGAGATCAGGTCTGGACTGGGATCCAGAATCCATGGCAGAGCCATACTGTGAGACCGCAGAAAGGGGAACCATATCTGTCGAGGCCAGAATGGGGCTATGAGGATAACTCTGCTCCCCAACCGACAGGCTTTCTGGATGAATTTCATCATGAGTGGGAGGGGGGGGTAAGCATAAAGGAGTCCGGGGGGGCCAAGCATGGACTAGTGCGTCTCTGGGAGTCTCCCCTCTGGGGGGAAGTATCGCAAAGTACTCGCTGCATTTTGTGTTTAAAGGAGAAGCGAAAAGATCGCAGCGAGGCTGACCCCATTTGTGGAAGATCCGCTTCGCAACAGACGGATTCAGAGACCACTCGTATGGAGTGAGGAGCACCCGGCTTAGCTTGTCCACTAATATGTTGGATCGTCCCGGAATGTGCGTTGCTATCAGAAAGCAGTTGGTGGAAATCGCCCATTCCCACACTCTCATGGCTTCTCGACACAGGGGATAAGATCTGGTCCCTCCTTGTTTGTTTATATACCAGACCACTGACATGTTGTCCGTCTGGATTGCAATAGTCCCCAGGGGAAGAAGGTCGTGGAGAGCTTGCAACGCCAGAAGCACTGCCCTCATCTCTAGGACACTGATATGCAATGCAGTCTCTAGGGAAGTCCACGTGCCTTGAACGGATCTGCCTGAACAATGCCCCCCCCCCCACCCGAGGCGAGACGCGTCCGTGGTCAGCGTGGCTTCGACCGGGGGAATCACAAAGGGCCTCCCTTCTCTGAGTTCCTGTGCATGTAACCACCACAGAAGGGAGTCCCTGCACACCCTGCTTAGGGGAATTGGCATGTTTAACGGGTGAATCGACAGGGACCATTGGACTTGAAGGGTCCATTGTAATATGCGCATTCGCAGACGGGCATGAAGAGAGAGAGCGATCGATGCTGACATAGACCCCAGTGCCCTCAGGACTAATTCCGCCGGAGGAGCAGGGCTCCGAAGAAGGACTAACACCTGATACGACAAGCTGCTCAGCCTGATTGATGTTAGAACAACTCGGGAGGTTTGTGTATCTAACCTGGCCCCTATGAATTCTAGGGCTTGAGTGGGGCACAGGCAGGATTTCTGCTCGTTCACTGAGATGCCTAGGCTGTGGGCCAGAGTCAGAGCATAATCTCTCGCCACACAGAGCTGATGCCTGTTGGTCGCAGTGAGGAGCCAGTCGTCTAGGTAGGGGAAGACCTGAATGCCCTGAAGTCTCAGGTGGGCTGCAACCACTGCCATGACCTTGGTGAACACTCTGGGGGCTGAGGTGAGGCCGAATGGAAGAACCCTGAATTGAAAATGACTGGCTCCGAGCCGGAAGCGGAGAAACCTCCTGGATCGTCTGTCCATCAAGATGTGGTAATACGCATCCTTGAGGTCTAACGAGCACATCCAGTCGTTTTCCCGCAGAAGGGGGAGAATTGATTGTAGAGTGACCATCTGGAACTTCTCCTTGGGTATGAACAGGTTTAGAGCGGAAAGGTCTAAGATGGGTCTGAGGTCCCCCGTTTTCTTTGGCACCAAAAAGAACCTGGAGTAATAACCCAATCCGGACTGATCTGGGAGGACGGGCTGGATGGCTCTTTTTCTTAGCAGCTTTGAAATCTCCAAGGCCGCTGCCTCCCTCTGATCGGGTGGGACATCAGGGAGACGTCTGGGTTTGGGGGGAAGGTTTATGAATGGAATGGAGTAACCTCTGGATATGATCCAGAGCACCAATTGATCCGTTGTAAGGGACTCCCAGTTTGACAGGTGCTCCGACAACCGCCCCCCGACTGCCTCCAGAGACGGACAGTCAGGCAAGCCCTCAGGGCTGTTGCGCGGGTCTGTCCGAGAAAGGTTCTCTAGACCCGAAGTTACGTGGCCCCCCTCTGCCTCTGGGCCGGCATCCACCTTGTCCTCCTCTGCCTCTAGAGGACGAGTGGTCCGCAGCAGGATGGGATTGCTGAGACTTACGGAACCACAGCTTTTTTTGTCCCCTCTGATTCCTGGAGAAGGATCTTTGGGGACTAGAGAAACGGACTCCGACGGCAGACAGCGTCTTCCCGTCCTTTTCGCTTTGGACCAGCGTGTCGCGAACAGTTTTGCCAAACAAGGCAGAACCGTCAAAAGGGGTGTTCATGAAGGACGCCTTAAAGGGATCCGCGAAGTCACAAAGATGGAGCCAGGAGAGACGTCGCAAGACGACCCCGGCTCCGCTAGCTCTAGCGGCTCCCTCGGTTGCGTGGGAGAGAAGCCGCATAGATGTATTGGAGATGGATTTTAGAGTGGCCATTCGAGTCTCAAAGACCTTCTTGTCCGGGACCGACATGGACTCCGGGGGGGCTGCAGCATATTCCTTAATCAAGTCTCGCTGTAGCCTAATGGTATGTGCCATGTAGTTCAGCGCCCTTATGGAAAAGGTCGCTGAAGCAAACATCCGCTTCCCAATCCGGTCGAGCGCCCAAGATTCCTTATCTGGCGGGTGAACAGAAGAACTCTCCTGCGCGAGTTCTTTCTTGGTGGCCGCTGCTACCAACATGGCATCAATAGGGGTTCCTTTGGCCCAGGACGGTCTATCTGTGGGGGGACTGAGGACTTTATCGGGGCGCCAAGGGATTGGCTCCACGGTGTCGGGCTCCTTCCACGCCCTGGTGGTAATTAAGTCCACCAGGGGGTCGGCCAGAGGGGACACCCAGGAGGTAGATGGGCCTGCCTCAAAGGCCTCCAGGAACACGGACTTGTCAAGGGAGGGCTTTTGGGCAGACCACCCCCCCCCTCTGGTACGCAACATTTCCATGATGTCTCCAAAGGAGACATCTTCAGGGGGTGATCTTGGGGAACCCTCCGTATCATCCAAGTCTGTGTCTGTGGTAACGGACACGGGGGAGTCCAGGTGCCTCCTTTTGCACCGATGTTTCCGAGGGACCTCCTCGGTGGGGCAGTCCGAAGAGGGCTCGTCCACAGGTTGTTGTTCCTCCGCGGGAACTAGGTGGAGGGCTTGGGCAGGCTGTCCCGATGGATGGATGATGGAAGACAGACCCTCATACAGTGGGGGTGCAGGTGGATCCGAAGCCCGGGTCGGGGATCTGGAGGACCTCGACGGCACCCTCTCCACTACCTCAAAAGCCGAAGGAGAGCCACTCTCGTCAGCCTCTGAGAGTAATCTCCTCGACTCCGAGGAAGGGATCGGGGTCGGAGCCGATGCAGCCGGCGCCGAGGCAGAGGTGTGCTCAGACGCCAACAGCGCCGAAGACACAGCAACTCCCTCGGATCCGACGCTCAGCCCTCGGCCCCGAGAGCTCGGATCCGACAAGCTCGAAGGTATAGTCGGCGTCGAAGAAACCACCGCTATCGGCACCGACAATTTCTCGGGTCCGAATGGGCCTGGATCCGATGACTCCGAGACCCGAAAACGAGTCGGAGAAGGAGTGATCGGGGCAAATATGGGGGCCGCACTCCCCCCCCAGAGGGGGGGGGCAAGAGCATCCCCATCTGCATTTGAGTCTGCAAGAACCGATGCATCACCCGATCCATGTCCGCTTCGGAGATGCTACGGGTAGACCTGGATGACGTAGTCGAAGCGGGTCGGGAGGGCCGCCTCGAAGATCTCGAGGGAGACCTATCCTCCTCCTCCGGCTCCAGCGAGAAACATGGCGAATGGCGCAGAGAGGAGGGGGATCCGGAGACCCTCGAGGGAGACTTAAGTATTTTCATTGGCAGAGCCGAAGGATGAAGTTCAGCCCGCCTTTTGTGGGACCTATGTCCTTCTTTATCCTTGTGCCTCTTCTCTGGCAGTGAAGAGACACTAGTTTCCCCAGAGCTCAAACCCGAAGAGGGAGGTTGAGTCCCAGGTAGAGCTAAGGGGACAGATGGTGCTGAAGCTGCCGAAGCAGCTGGAGCCCGAACAGGAGAGGAAGAAGAAGCTGACTCCTGGGGGAGCTTTCCCGCCAGGATCAGCTTGTTCTTCCTATCCCGAAGTGCCCGGGGGTTGAAGGCCGCGCAGATCTGGCAGGCCTCTGACAAATGAGCTGCCCCCAGGCACAAAACGCACTGAGTGTGGCCATCAGCTGGGGAGGCACAAAACGCACTGAGTGTGGCCATCAGCTGGGGAAAGCTTGTGGCCACACTCAGTACATTTAGAAAAAACGGCCTTAGGCCCTTCAGACATCATTCACACACACACCCAAACACTAGGAGGGGGAGGGGGTGGTGAAGGTAAACTAGTGATTAAACTAATAAAAAGAAATCAAAACTAGCACAAGTAGAAGAAAAAGGGGAACTAGCACACACACAACTTCAAAATTGTCGAAAAGTGTTTTGAAAAACCAGCAAGATCTCACCCAGCCAGGAGCTCTTCACAGGGAAGCTTCTTCAGCCGCAGCAAAAAACGATCTGAGGTAATGTGGTCAGTAGTAAGGGATTATGGGTAGGGGAGGAGCTAGGAGCTCGGATCTAGGAGCTTGGAAAGCTGTCGGATCCGACACCCACAGGTTGCAGATCAAATGAAATAACTACTTCAGATTTAGATATTAAAGAGTGACTGCGTTCAAGATGAATGAGATCTTACACTGTTATAGAGATGGCAGCAGTCATAAAATGGGAGTTAAGAGTACTTGCTCTACTTTACTCTTCCCATTAATCTCCACTACCTGCAACTGCATCCCTCCACATTCTTCCCACTACACACCATCACCTTTCCATACATCCTTATAAGCCCAAATATGCCACTAATTAATCTTCTATCACTAGCATTTCTCACTATACTCACACACTCAATCACAAATCTCTCTCCCATTGTTACTAACGTACAACTACTACACAGTGCTTAAACCCGAATACCACAACACTGTCCTCTAATATCTCTTCCAGCCTACTCAACATGAATTACATTAGCACCCTCAAATACAAGAAGCAGCACATGCTTCCCCATTGTCCAAAATCATGTATAAACTCAAGCCCATATATAAGTGAC
Source organism: Protopterus annectens (assembly GCF_019279795.1). Classification (NCBI taxonomy): domain Eukaryota; kingdom Metazoa; phylum Chordata; order Ceratodontiformes; family Protopteridae; genus Protopterus; species Protopterus annectens. Next base: position 141,548,655 of record NC_056725.1, read on the forward strand.
TCTTCAGTAGCCACACTGCTAACTGGACAATAATACTGGGAAAGGATAGATACCCCAATCCTAGCCCCACACATCTAACTCCAGACCCCACCAAACCAGCCTCCACACATCCTGAAACAGCAACAGGCTTCCTCTCCAACCACCTAGGACTTAAAATACTACATAGTAACCTAAGCAGTCTCTACAACAAAATCATGAAGTTCATGCCTGTATAACCCACTACTCCTCTTATTCCTTCATAGCCACAGGAAACTGTTTAAAGCCAATTACCAAAGATAACAGAAATACTCTGATCAGGTTATAATATACTCCAGACTAGACAAAAACAACAAAAAGCAGGTGGAATTGCTATTTTCTGCAGAAATGTTCTAGACCTCTCTACTTACCATGATGCTATGCCCACTTTCAACAATACTGAACTTCTCATCTCACTCCTCAAACTGAATACTCACAAATCTCTATCGATACATACTACCTGGTAACAACATTCCCATCCTCAATCTCAGCCAACATAAGACTGGCAAAAGACAGCCCTAGAAAACTAAATAAATTCAATTCAGCTATATGGCTTCTCTCAACTAATCAAGACTCCAACTAGAATTAACAAGGCCACTTTGAAATAATCCATCCTAGACTGCATTCTAACATATATCCCAAACCCATATAGCACCCTACTTAAACTACCACTGGTAAAGCTACATAATCAGATGCCCCAAATAACCCCACAAAGTTCAGCACTATAACAGTCAGAAACCTCAGTAACTTCAATAAAAAAAATTACTTCCAGCCTGCTCCAGATCTACTGGGCATCCCTTAAACTCTTCCCCATTATGAAGCAGAACACACATTTAATACAATTATTCTAAATATCATGCCACAGCAAGCACAATTAAGAATCATAAGAGTTAAAAACAAACCAGCCCCTTGGTTAATTGAAAAAAAAAAAACAAAGCGACTTGCAACTTAGAGATAAATTCTGGAAGTCATGGCTACAAACCAACAATACAGGCAGTTAAGGAACCATGGCAAACAATACATAAAACAAGACAAAAAAAGCTTATTATAGGAACAACCAAAATTCATTATCAAACAATCCAAAAAACATCTGGAAATCCATAAATACATTGCTTAATCCTAGAAAATAAAACCAACCAAGCCCATCTCCAAACAGCAACTTCCAAAGCACTGCTTCACAGTTTAACTCACATTTTATAAATATAGTAACCTCCCTCCTATAAACACAAAACTACTACAAATCCATTCCACTCTGATCGTTGAAGCCACAATAAACCTTTGCACTCATTCCAATGCCAGTATTTATAACTAAAATACCTATGCACCCTTAAGAGGGTGGCCACGGTGGTGCAGCGGTTACTGTTGTTGCCTCATAGCAAGAGGTTCTCCAGTTTGATCCTTGGCTGTGTGCCTTCTGTGTGGAGTCTGCATGTCCTGTCTGTGGTCGCGTGGGTTTCCACTGGGTGCTCCGGTTTCCTCCCACATCCCAAAGTCATGCTGTACGTGGATTGGCCACTCTAAATTGGCCCTAGGTGTGAGTGTGTGCATGTGTGTGCCTTCCGTGGAAGGTTGGGTGCCGGGCTGGCAACATGACACTGTAAAATTCCACTGCCAATCATGAGCGAACAGGTGATCTGCTGTGGCGACCCCTAACCGGGAAAAAGCCAAAAGAAGAAGAAGAAGACCTATGCATCCTTAAGACAACTTCTGCCCCTCACCATCTTCCATCTGAATACCTCAACCTAACTGCAGATAGCCTTGCATATCCTGTCTCAATTCTAATAAACTGCTATATCCAAAAAAATATGTCCCCATCTTATGGAAAAAAAAGCCTATACAGTAAACTCTCAGATAACCGAACTCAAGCAACCAGCAAAAAAAAATGAAGAAATACAGTAGAATTTTCATGTGCTGCACTTTCCATTTTCCCCTTGCAGAAACATACCCTATGTTTTTAGAGTTTTAAAAAGGAAGATAGGAATAAATTCCCTCTCTCCCCAACCTGAGAACAAGTCAAACCAAACAAATAGTATAGGGTACAGTATTAGTCAGGCCTATTTTAAAATAGTAACTCTCAAGCAACTAGAAACTACAGTTAATCCCCATAGGTGCCGGTTAACTGAAAGTTTACTGTATAATACCCCTCTCTAAAGGCGGGTCATCAGCCAAGGTCACAAACTATAGACCAATCATCATCATTTCACCCTTAGCCAAAATCTTGGAAAGATGTATTCACTCTAAACTTACTACATATATTACTTCTCATAGCCTTAATATTATATCTCCCACAAAGCCTGGCTTCAGATCCAATCACAGTACAACTAATGCCATTCTAAGGTTCACAGATAAAACAAGTCCCAAGAGAAATTCAGGTCTTCTAACCTTCTGGTTCTATCCAAGGCATTTGACACAGTCAATCATCAAACTCTCCTAACTAAACTCTCTCTATGGGCTATCACCCTCCTCACTCAACTGGTTTCCTAGTTACCACATTAACAGGTACTAAGCAGTGAAATGGCTAGATGATCTGTCCTCTTTCCTTCCTATATCTGGAGTCCCACAAGGCTCCATCCTAGGACCACTACTATTTAACTTATTTATTAGCCACCTAAACAGAGCAGTGAAAGAGGCCACCATAGTACATATCCATGTGCCAAACACTCAGCCAGAAATTATTTTCCATAGAAGCTTGACTTGACAACTCACAAGTTCTTCCTGAATCAAAACAAACATACTGTTCACTTCCAGCTTTTACTCCTCCCAAGAAACTACATATAATATAGTATCACCCAACGACGAATATTGAGAGTATCTCACACCAAACTACTAGGTGTGATTACAGATGACTACTGAAGACACACCAAAAGCTAGGTTGCCTCTACATAGTAAAACACTACTATATTGACTCTATTAGACAGAACACAGCCACTTCTTTTCTACTCCCCACACTATTATATGTCTCTCTTATTCTAACCAGTCTCAACTCCTCACTATCAACCAAAATAGAAAAATGTTTCAGTAAAGTAGCCAAATTTACAACCAACCAACAACATAGATCACATCACTGCCTCTCTCAAAAAAACAACTAAACTGGCAATAACTAAATAATTCCCTATTGTACTCGCAACTACATCACTCAAACTACTGCACAATCTTAGAAAACTCCCATCCTTCCACTCCACTGACAAATCATTATTCTCCATAACAATGCAGGATACTCCCGATATTCACACTATGTTGCTAATAGTTGGAATACCATCCCACTCCACTTAAGAACAGTCTTCAACTTGAAAGACTTTAAATGATAACTGAAGCAACACATGATAGATAAATGGCTTGGCACATTCACCATCCCTGGTTAAACTGGTATTAATGTAGCTATACGAATCAGTGCCGTACCTTTGCTTCATATAACTTAATGAACTTCTATCACAACTATACCCTCTTCTATCATCTCATCTCCTTTACATTCCTTGCACCTTCTCCTCCTCTCCTTCCTAACGCTTTAATTTTCACATATCCCAGATTTTGAACACGTCTTTATAATAAATACTCTTACATAAAATATTCTTACATAAAACCTAACAATGATATTGCACTACATATATCTCCTTGTATTGAAAGGAAAAAGTATTCATATACAACCCACGTAACTGTTATTTTTAATAAAAACTCCTTGCAAATGATGCAACTGATATCAAGGATATCTGAATAATGGAACTGTTACTCGTGAATGCAACTGTAAATGATGAACTAATGCAAATTATGTCCATGACGTCTGTATACTGAAGCTTTTCTCCCCATGGCCTCCACTGAAAAATGTCACTCCCCAGTCAGACTTTCACAGTAAACAAATGCCACTAAATAAATGGTAATATTGTGAAAATAATACAATACAATGGCTAGTTAATTCACTCATCTCAAATTATACTGTAAACAGTTATTAACTGTTTTTGTTTAAGAAGCAATGTTAAGACAAACTAGAGAGTAAGACCAGATAGTATTGTTGATTGTGATATTTGGATTTACATGCTTAACAATGTTAAGTAACTAGAAGTTAAATGTAAGCATGGTCTGTCTGACATGAAGCTAATTTATTTGTATTGTATAAACATATAACTATAAAATGGCTGTAATAGCAATCAATGTCTAATTAACACATGCGTTTTATAAGAAGATTGCACAGTAGTAAAAGCAAAAAATGAGGTAATCAATAAAGATTTGCTCTACAAAAATACAGAGAACAGCTGTAAACAACTGCTAAACAGGCACAGTTACATTATTAGCCCAAATAAGGACACTCAAACATGCTAGCAAAGAGCTTAATGTGGAAAACAGAAAGCAGCACTGAATATGAAATCAAAATGACCACAATTACCACATGTAATTAAATAAATCCTTTTTTTCTATGTTAGAAAATTAGGAATCACCCATCATTGTTCAGAATTTTTTTACAATAATACATCCCATTCTAATCCTAGCCTACATATTTAGTACAGTCTTTACTTCACCCACCATCATAACTGCCCCCTTGATTCTTCAGTCCTTATCACTCCCAAAGATCACCATGGAACAAGGCATAACAGCCTTTTCTAAAACAAAAGAACAGCATATCTATGAGCCTCAATAATATACCAAGTAACTTAATACCCACACATCACTAATAACAAGCATCATGTATGGCCTTAGCAGAATCTGTTAAACCTCTTTAACATGAGTCTTGTAACAGGCTACATTCACAAAGCATGAACAGCAGCCATCATGATGGTTCTACATAAGGGATGTCCAACCAATGGCTCTGGTAGATATGGATACTTTAGTCTTTCTAGCCTTGTCTGTAAAGTCATGGAAAGCACAATTTCTAATCTCATACTTCATAAATCTAAAGAATGATAATCTCTTTAATCTCCTCACTCTGGACCTACTTTGGTTTTGCTTTGTCTTGCCTTCTTAGCCTTATAAACTTCTTTGAAAGGGGAGCTCAATAAGCTGATGGTGGTTATGTGATGCACACTGCATACCTGGACCTGGCCAAAGCATTCAAATACTATCCTTCTTGCAGGCATTGCAGACAAACTTGTGAACCTAAATATCAATCCATATGTAGTAAGGTGGACAACAAATTGGTTGTTAAGAGTTGCAGGTGCCACATCAGTAATTAATATGTCACAAATTAGGTTCTTCAAGCTTCACTGCTGGGTCCTGTTCTACTTCACAAATTATTTGCCTGGACTACAAGACAATATCGGAGGTCACCAGTAAGCAAAACTCACTGATGACTGTAAACTTGCGGTTATATTCCAAGGCCCACTGCCACGATGATACTTCAGAACAGGCTGCAATATTCTAACAACTGGTGCAAGGAGAATGACCTCAAATTAAATGCCAAAAAATGTAGTACAGTTCACTCTGGCAAAATACATATTTCTTCATCATACTGCAAATATGACACCCTCCTTAAGAATGACAGAGTCATTAGAGATCGAGGCACTCTTGTAGAGGACTCCTTTCCCTTTGATAATCATGTATCTGTGGTACTTAGTAAATCTTTCTGTCTCAGCTAACAATAAAGGACATCTCACCCAGAACCAAATTATTCAAACTTCTGCTGCACTTTCAAATAGTTCAACACAGTCTCTCAGACAAGAAAAATAATTCCAGTTAGAAAAAATTGGGTTCTTTAAGACATTTTGTCTAGGATCTTCACAACCATTTTTTGCTGCAAATTTATCCACTTTATCATAGCATTGCTTAAGTTTTGATTTTTGTGATGCCTGGAGTTCAGTAATGATGGAAGTGCCATAAAGTAGAGATAGTAGGAGGTAAGTAGTGGCAAGTGTATGTAGATCTAGTTGCACTGGTGAAAAAAGTTTTTGGCCTGTAAAACATTCCTAGTTCTTTATTCATATTGTACATGCAAGTCAAATTTAAGATGATTCACTATCATCTTTAATAATTTACTATGAGAAGTGACTTCAGTGATTGCATTATTAAGTGGCACAACTTTATCTTTTTTCATGAGAGTGGGATTTGAGGAAAAACAGTAACTAGTTTTTTTTTTTTGGGGGGGGGTGAGAATGAGTTGTGAGTTACCAAGCCATGTTTCAGTGGTTGTTAAAGCTACCTGATTTTCTGGAGATGTGCCAGGTTGTCAAATGTCCATAGGAGTGTGGAGTCAACTGCAAATTGTATTAGCAGGCCTGTTGTATGCATATGTGGAGGGTGTTAGTGAGAATGTTAGAGAGGAAAGGACCAAGAACAGAGGCTTGTAGTACACTGGTGGTGACTGGGGGGGGTGGGGTATGGAGAGAGGGTGGAGTGCCATTTTACTGACTGATACCTATTGGACAGGTAGCTGTTGAACCGCAGATGGGTTGGCTGAGCTACACCTAGTGAGCCCATTTGAAGTAGAAGTTTGCAGTGACAAACTGTGTCAGTGGCTTTAAACAAGTCTAAAAATAAGGAAGAAACCAGACTGCCAGTATCTCCAGCTTTATTGATAGTATCTATAAAGGTTAGAAGTGCAGTGTTAGTACTATGGGAGGGACAGAAGCCATATTATGTGGGAGATAGGAGTTCTTCCTACAGGAGATAGTTTAGCAATTGTTTTTGAATATATTTTTCAAGTATTTCGGAGATGGGGTGACAAGATTGCTACAGGTATAAAGTTAGTAATGACTGCTGAATTTGCTCTATTGTGTAGAGAGATAATGTGTGATTTTTTTTCCCCAGAGAGAGAGTATATGGAATGCCTGGAGTGACCTATTTATAAGGACTGAGACAGGAATGACAATGCTATCAGCTGCAATTTAAGGTACTCGCTTGGAGGGTTATCAGCTGAAGTACAGCATGGTTTGTGTGTGTTTAAGAGTCATTTTATATAGGATATGAGCACAGGTTTCAAGGTGACAGTAGATGTGGGGATATGTGGCTGTTGGGATTGGATGTTAGGGAATGCTTGGTTAGGGGTGCTATACTAACTACGAAATAGGAGTTGAATTCTATTGCAGTTTCAAGTGGCGAGTTACTGGAAGAGAGGTTAAGGTTGAATTTTTGGCCGGGATGTAAGATGTTTATTAATGGCTGACCAGAATTTTAGGGTTGCGTTTATTATTGTTTTGAAAGTTGTTATAGTATAGTTTTTTTTTTTTTTTTGGTCTTCATTTATTTGCTTTTTAGTATGGTTGCAGAACATTCTGAAGTTTAAGATATTGTGGTGTTTTATATTTCTGCCTTCCTTTACAATTTTTTCTATTATTTTTTTGGATATCCCAATTACATTATTTATTTAAGTCTCTTCCTTCTAGGAGGTGCAAGGCTATCTAGGAAAGTTGTATTGAATTCATTTACAGCATCACCTAAGGGGAAGATTTTTAAGATGATCCAGCTAATGGATGACAAAGTTTTGATGAATATTTCTGGGTAAAAGTTGGACAGGTTGTGTGTTGTTTTAAAAAAAATATGCTGTTTAAGTGGATGTATAAGATATCTGGTTACATAGATTTAGGAGATGGTTGCCAAGAGAATCTGACAATGTACTTGTGGCAATGAATTTGCTAGGGTCTGATACTAGGATCCAGTCTAATAGGGAATTTGATGTATTGCTATAATGGGTGGGGATGTGAAACTGTACAAGTTCATGCTAGATGCAGGGGAATTAGAGGTTATATCCAACCAACTGATACGGACATCATCTAGTACTATTTTTTCTTGTGGAATTGTTATGGATATCCAGTGTAGCCATAGTGTCATCAGGAGTGATTTAAAGGTCACTAATACAGATCTGTTAATTTTCAGGAAAATAATAAAAAGCTGTGCTGAATTTAATTTTGATAGTGAATTGTTATACGGAGAAATGTGGTAGCTGTTTGGAAATATTAAAACAATGCCTCCACCTTTCCTCTTTATATGGTCATTACAGATGATATTACAGCTGGGGGTGTAAATTTGGTGTTGTTTATATAAACTAGGTGTAAGCCAAGTTTCAGTTACAGTGAAAATACCAAGCTTCTACTGCGTAATCCAGACATATAGTTTAGCAGTTTTATTTCTTATACTTCTAATATTTATGGTAGTGAAAGTAAGACTACTAGGGTTGGGGGCTGACCACTGTGGGGTTAGAGTAGCGGGTGTGTGTGAGAAAGGGAATTGTTTTGATGTTGGCTGGAATAAGTGGGCTAGGGTTAGGGTGAATAACTCCTCCAAGGAGGACTTAAGCATACTGAGATGTTACTGATTCGTGTTTTTTTTTAGAGTATTTTTCCACTTAATTTTATTTTGATTTGACTTGAAATTTAGTTAAATCAGTCTACAACTGGGGTAAAGTTGAAGAGCATTATTAAGCAGATTTGGTGCAATGCGTGGAAAGGTTAGGGAGGAAGTATGGATAGTTGGTTGGGGCAGAGTTGGAAAGATGTTGAGAGCTATTATTGAGTCATGGTGGGATGAGAGATGGCTAAGTAGGAGAAGAAGAGTAGAAAATAACCTGAGGAGTAGCATGAATAAATAAAGCGATCAGCATTTTACTGATGCCAGATAATGGGGAAGTAGGAAGCAACAAAGAAGCAAGAAGTTGCAGGTCTGTAGGATATTTAGTGGTAGTGGAGTCTTCCCACCCTCAAGTCAATTATGACAGCAGCAATCAGTTTATAGTCAGTACAAAGCAATTAATGGAGGTACAAAATAGAATATATTTTCTTTCATTTACTGAATGCAAAAATCGGGAAGCTACAGAGATTAAGTAGCTGGCATACACAGTATAATCTACTGGTCAAGAAAAGGGACAGTGGCCAACTTAATAAGTGGCCCTTAGAGTGCAAGGCCTACTCTTTTGGGGGAATAGCACAGCTTTGTAAAAAAATGCTAAGTTATCAAACTGTTCTGCGTGGGCCTTGTGTTTCATTTTTGTTTTGTATTGATCCCCTCTCTAACACTCAGGTGAGGACCCTCCAGTGTCTGTCTATATCTCTAGCTCAACTATCACTGGAACATGATTTGACGATATTATAGGCCCAAATAATGCTGTCTTACTTTATATGAATGTTATACTACAAAGTACACTCTATGCAAATGTGACCACTTGTCAAGCTTTGGAGAAAAACACACAAAAAAAATAAATAAAAAATAAAAATTAAAAAAACATTCACTTTGTTATCTATTGTACCCAAGTATACATACCAGACAATTCAAACAGCATACAGTTAATATGCTAATTAGTTTTCCACTCCTAACAGCAGTCTCACTCACCTAGGCCCACTATCAAAATCACGTGTCTACTGGAGCAAATCCCACTCTCCCAAATACAGTGCTGTTCTTTTTGAAATGTCACAAGCTGCATCATAAAGAACCTCAGCTCCTCCGGCTCTACTCTGACTGGAACACAGACAAAAACTATAGAACCATTTATCCCTACATACCTTCAATGTATATCCTCTAATGTAGCTTCTATTTGCAGACATAGGGACCTAGCGACTAGAAGTATCATTATCCTTCTATGAGAACCAGTGTAGCTAGCCAAGACTGTCACTAGGAAACCTCTGAACTGAAGTTCTTCATGACCTTCCCTAGACAGGTGCATTTCTTGCCCTTGCAATGCAATTACCCCAAGATTATATTTAAAAGATCACAAATTATTTTACATTTCACTCCAATGGACAGACTGTTAATACTCTAATTTAAAAACATCCAAGTTTCTCCCATAAGACTCAGTTTTAATTTTCAGTTGCTAAACCAACAGGCACCCCCTGCTCGTGCATTGGAATCTTACATTCTTCAACCCTCTCACTATCTGTTTATGAAGCACAAGAATATTTATCAAATTTCTCAACACAATCTGGCCTATGAACAGATTAAAAAACACATGAATATTAATTGGTATAAAAATTAACATTTGTCATCACATACCATTGCTGTTAAAAGTTGTTGTATAATAATATAAACAAAGATTTACAAAAATTGCCAAACCTAATATACAAAACCCATTCACTGTATCTTTCACAAAGCAAGACTTTATCTTAGTAATAAGTACCCCTAAGTTTTATCAGTTTAGCTAACTCACAGCAAGCACAATGTCTGCCATTTCATGCTGCAAAGAAGAACACAACATAGGCACACCAAATTATATTTGGAGATTTTATAAGTGCAAGCAATGGAGGAATGAACAATGTGAAATTGTTCGATCTCGCCATTTGTTCTTACACACGGGTTCGGAGCCGATCCTCGGCTCCGAGTCAGACGCATCACAAGCTCTGCATCTAAGAGAAGCTCGAGGCACAGTCTACATCCCATGATCCTCCGCTGTTATCCCTCAGATCTAGTTTGCCGCTGCAACAGATCGCGTCGAGGAGAGCTCGGGCCAGTAAAACTTTTAATTTTTGTTTCAGTATTTTGAGAATTTAGAGCTAGTTAACCTATTACTCTAGTTAATAGTTAATTATAGTTGTGTGTGTGTGAAGTTTTCCTCATAGGAGTTTTTCATTTTATATATATATATATATATATATATATATATTCTAATAGTTGTAGTGTTTTTGGCTTAGGCCTATTTTAGTCCTGTCAGGGTTCTGACAGCAGTAAATGTTTTTTCTTCTATACTGTTAGTAAGAATTTCTTCACTTTTAGTATTTAGTTCTTGTGTGCAGTGTTTATACATATACATATAATCCATAGTTTACATATATCTACATACTGGTTATTCATATATAAGATAGTGTATTGTTAGACATGGCAGAAAAAGCTAAATCTGGTTTCAAAAGATGTCAGTGTGGACAGAAAATGTCCATCACAGATAATCATGCTTCCTGCGTCTACTGTTTTGGCCCTCTAGACCTGCAGGAGGACTGCTCTATTTGTCACTCTTTCAGAGGAAGGGTCATGATGGAAAAGCGCAGAAAGTTAATCGACAGGGGCTTGCTAAAGCCAGACTTTCAAGAAGCCTTGGAATAGGCTGATCAGGTGTCAAAGTCTTCAAAGGGATCGAAGACTTCGAAGGTATTGGAGCCCAAGTCATCGGCTCCGAGCACCTCTTCTAAGGTTCGGTCACCGGCACCACAGACCTCAGGGCCGAGCATCGAGCGATTATCTCTGATCGAGGCCCAGGTCTTGGAGCCGGTGTCGGAGGTGCCTCCACCCTCGATCCTTCGTTCGGTGGCATCTTCGGCCCCTTCGACCCATTCTTCCAGGCCACTATCTATTACCGACGTGGATCGAGTGGTACAGAAGCTCATGGAGAACACGGCTCTGTCCAAACTAACTGCGGTTTCGTCCCAGTTGGTATCGAAATTCGAAGCCCTCCCTGTATCTCCTGCAGATCCTCCTTTGAGACCATTCGAGTCCTCGGAGCCGGGAGAAGAGGAACCGATGATTCTTGAACCCTCGGTACCGAAGCCTTCCTTAGTGCGATCAGCACCACTGACCTCGACTCCCTCAGAACCCATCGAAGAGTCGTGGAGCCGACGGTCTCTCCTTGGTTCCGGGGCCGAGAGTCGAACCGAACTGTCGGTTCCTACCCTCCCCCTTGGAGCCTCGGCACAGATTAGCTCGGCTCCGTCCTCGGGGTCGGAATCCGTGATCCCGGTCTCGGGGAAACTACCATGCTCTTCAGATCAGGTGGAGTCCTCGGCCCGGGGCTCTGGTGCCTTCGATGTTATGAGGAAGGTCTTGTCTGAGAAGACATTTACTTCATCGGAGTCGTCTTCTCCTTCCCCCAAAGGGCCACGTTCTGTTTCTGTACCTGCGATCCCTCCCAAGCGTAGAGACCCAATGCCTCAGCCAGCCCCAGAGGGCGTCCCCTGTTCCTCGGAAGCTTCACCAGATGCCCCTTCTGATGAAGTCCCGAGGAAGAAATTGTGCAAGAGGAGGCACACTGATTCCCCACAGGAATCATTGATATCGGACACCGATTTGGATGAGTCAGAGGGGTCCCCACGGTCCCCCTCTGAGGATGTCTCATTTGCTGACATCCTGGAGATTTTGAAACAGAGGGGTGATTGGCAGACCCTTGCCCCCACTGAGGAGGAATTGGTGTTGCTGAAGGCTTTTGGGGCTCAACCTTCTACCTCCTGGGTGACCCCGCCCTTCAATGAGTTAATGGACCTAATAGCTCGAAGGGCGTGGGAGACTCCGGATACAGTGGAACCAGTCCCTCGGAGGCCGAATAAATATATCACTGCCCCCCAGGACAAGACTTATCTTACTAAAGGAATCCCAGTGGATGCTATGGTGGTAGCGGCAGCCACGAAGAAGGAAATGTCCAAGGCATCTTCCTCTGTCCATCCTCCTAACAAGGATTCTAGGACTATGGACAGGTATGGGAAGTGCGTTTTCAGTTCAGCAACTTTTTCCATGCGTTCGCTGAACTACCTTACACACTTTACGCGTCTTCGGAGAGATCTCCTTAAGGAGCTGGGAGATACTCTCCAGGGTAACACAGATGCTGCTGTCTTGGAAAAGGTAACAGCACAGCTTAACACCCTCATTTCGATAGTAAACTCATCCATGAGGCTCATTTCGTATGCGGCTGAGGGTTCGAGTAGGGCTGCAGCTTTAGCGATTGCTCTGCGCAGACAATCCTGGATGCGCCTGTGCTCCTTTGCGGAAGCCTTCAAGTCTTCCTTTACCAACACCCTGTTTGATGGTGCTGCGCAGACAATCCTGGATGCGCCTGTGCTCCTTTGCGGAAGCCTTCAAGTCTTCCTTTACCAACACCCTGTTTGATGGTGCTACCTTGTTTGGACCCAAAGTAAAGGAGACTCTCACTCGGTGTGAGCAAGAAGGTAAGACCATTTCTGCCATAGGGGTCCGTAATTCCCCCCGACCAGACCGTACCCCAAAGGGCAAAGAGGCGGAAAAATGTGGTTCCGAAAGACTCGGGGATCTTTCCAGTCCACACAGAGTGAGGCCCCCTCCAGAGGTAGAGGAGGAGGGAGAAATGGCAGAGGGGGTACGCAAAACCAGGGCGACAGGGATACCGTCCCTGGGAAGCCCTTCCAGCACTCCTGAAGGGAGGCCCGACTGTCATGCTCTGGAGGCAGTCGGGGGTCGCTTAGCTTTATACCCAGAGGCCTGGCTAAATCTCACTTCAGATTCCTGGGTAAAAAGTGTAATAACCAGAGGTTACAACATCCCATTTATAAACATTCCCTCCGATCAAAAGAGATTTCCAGACGTTCCACCCAGTCTGTGAGATCAAGCAGCCATAGAAATAAGAAAGCTGCTCAAAAAAAGAGTCATCCAACCAGTCCCGGCGGACCAGATAGGATCCGGAACTTACTCAAGGTTCTTTTTAGTTCCAAAGAAGACAGGGGACTGGAGGCCAATATTGGACCTCAGCAAACTCAACACCTTCGTAAGGAAGGAAAAATTCCGGATGGTCACGCTACAATCCATCCTTCCCTTTCTGCAGAAGGACGATTGGATGTGCTCTATAGATCTCAGGGATGCGTACTACCACATCAAAATGGCCAGAGCGTCCAGAGATCACCTGCACTTCCGGCTGGGAGCCAGTCATTTCCAATTTCGAGCTCTGCCCTTTGGTCTCACCTCAGCCCCCAGGGTGTTCACCAAATGCATGGCAGTAGTGGTGTCTCACCTGAGGCGGTTAGGATTCCGGGTGTTTCCGTATCTGGACGACTGGCTCCAAACCGCCACCACCAAGCATCACCTTGTACAAGCCAGGGACTACACAATCAGTCTCTGTTCCCGTTTAGGAATCTCAGCCAACTTCGAAAAATCTGCCTTATCGCCCTCACAGCATATCTTATTCATAGGGGTGGAGTTAGATACTACTGCAGCTCAGATCAAGCTTCCCCAGATAAGAGTGCCAGCCCTCAGAGATCAGGTCACTATTCTTCTTCGGAACAAGAAAGCTTCTGCTGCGCAAGTGCTGAAAGTCCTAGGCATGATGGCAGCTACCCTTATTGCAGTTCCTCGGGGCAGAATGCACATGAGGGTCCTCCAGTGGCTGCTCTTCGCGTAGTGGTGGTTCCAACAACTTCCTTTGTCACACAACATCTTGATCACAGAGTCTTGCAAGCGGGATCTTCGATGGTGGCTGAACAGCCAAGATCAAATGATGGGTCACCCATTTGTACTACCCAGCCCTACAGCCACAATAACCACGGACGCTTCCCTGATGGGGTGGGGGGGACTTTTTCAGGGGAGAACGGTCCAAGGAGAATGGTCCAAGATAGAGTACAATCTGCACATCAATGTCCTAGAGTTGAGAGCAGTGTTTCTAGCGTTGCAACACTTTCACGACTCCCTACCTCTAGGAACAGTGGTAGTTCAGACGGACAATATGTCAGTGGTCTGGTACATAAACAAACAAGGTGGAACCAGGTCTTATCCATTATGCAGAGAGGCCCTGAGAATTTGGCAATGGGCTGCGTCCACAGGTCGCTTTCTGATAGCAACGCACATACCGGGGTCATCCAACGTCATTGCGGACAGGTTGAGCAGAGCCATCCTGTTGCCACACGAGTGGTCCCTCAAAAATCAAGTGGCGGAAAGGAATTTCCGCAGATGGGGCCAGCCTTGCTGCGATCTTTTTGCATCCCCCTTAAATGCCAAATGCAGAAGCTACTTTGCCCTACTTCCCCCTCCGTGGGGTGCCCCCAGGGACGCACTGGTGCACGATTGGCCCCCAGGTCTCCTATATGCATTTCCTCCTGTTCCTTTGATACCCAAATTTCTACAGAAAGCCAGGAGTCTGGAAAGGATGATCCTCCTAATAGCACCATTCTGGCCTCGACAGATCTGGTTTCCCTTTCTTTGAGCCCACCAGATGGAGGAAACATGGATCCTGGACCCAGTGCCAGACTTATTGACCCACTCGTCGGGGGTTCCTCACCCATCCCTGCAGTCCCTCAAAATGACAGCTTGGCTGCTCCGCTTCCCAATTTAGCCAGGTCGGATTGTTTGTCTCCAGCAGTACAGCACATTCTAGTTTCTTCCCACAAAGCTTCCACCAGGAAACTATACAGGACCAAATGGAAACGTTTTGCGTGTTGGGCATCAGGGCAGGGTATAGATCCCTTGGTAGCCCCGATACACAAAATTTTGGAATTTTTATCTACACTCTTTCACGAAGGGGCCTCTACTTCCACGATAAGAGTACAGTTAGCGGCCATATCTAACTTTCATGTAGGGGAAGGAGGCTCTACAGTTATGTCCCACAGGCTTTGTAGAGTTTTCATGAAGGGTATCTTTCACCTCCGTCCACCCATTCGGGATCCGTTTTTTCCATGGAACTTGAATTTGATGTTATCTCAACTTATGCTACCACCATTCGAACCAGCGACAATGTGTTCACTTAAGTATTTGTCATGGAAGACTCTCTTTCTTATTGCTGTTACTTCAGCTCGTAGAATATCAGAGCTACAGGCCTTGTCCGTTAGGCCACCATACATGGTTTTCCATCCAGACAGAGTCTCCTTGCGTACAAATCCGTCATTCCTCCCGAAGGTATATTCTGTATTTAATATTAACCAATCCATAGAACTTCCCACATTTTTCAAAAACCATTCAAACAAGTTGGAATACATGCTGCACAAATTGGATGTACATAGGCAGCTGAGATTTTACTTGGATAGAACAAAGGATTGCAGGAAATAGGATCAGCTGTTTGTTTCATTCGCAGATAATAAGAAGGGCATGGCAGTAACAAAATGCACATTATCCAAATGGCTTTTGGACTGCATAAATTTTGTCTATTCAGCTTCAAAACAGCCACTTCTGTTCAAACCCAAGGCTCATTCTACTAGGGCCGTGTCTACTTCTCTAGCCCATGCAGCTCGACTACCGGTGGATACTATTTGTGCAGCGGCGACGTGGGCAAAGCCTCATACTTTTGTCACACACTACAAAGCGGACAGGACCTCCAAGGACAGGGCATCCTTTGGTTCCACTGTATTCAGGAACGTTCTTCCGTGAGTCACCCAGGGTAACGGAGCTAGGGACGCTACCCATGTGTAAGAACAAACAGCGAGATTGAACAATTTCACATAAAGAAATTATGTTCTTACCATAACGTTCCATGTGAATTGTTCATCTCTCCTTTGTTCTTACATCCCCTCCCTCCTTCCCCCACCACGTTCTGGAAGAACGGGTTCGACTAGTGTCTGGTTGGTCTTCTCTGGGTTACTTACACTACCTACTCTTAGTAGGTTGCATAGTAGCTGTATACCTATCTGTGTTTAGTTTTATGTTTCAGTGTCAAGTGTGTGATTGCGTGAGCGCTAGACGCAGTGGTTAGTACTGCGTTCTGGGTTCTTGCAAACTAGATCTGAGGGATAACAGCGGAGGATCATGGGATGTAGACTGTGCCTCAAGCTTCTCTTAGTTGCAGAGCTTGTGATGCGGCCGACTCGGAGCCGAGGATCTGCTCCGAACCCGTGTGTAAGAACAAAGGCGAGATGAACAATTCACATGGAACGTTATGGTAAGAACATAACTTCGTTTTTGGATTACAACAAAACTAAAATACAGCAGCACAAACCACAAGTACTGTATTTAATGAGAAAATAGAGTAGAGTCCCTGTAGTTTACGTATATGTATAAATAATGCAGGTAGAATCAAGGCGCTGACAAACAAGCAAAAAGAGAATTTGCAGGGAATGACTAAGTGGACCGTATTATCTAAGGCAAGCCATGGAAAATACAAAAAAAAAAACAAAAAAAAAAAACAAAAAGCATAGATCATACAACAAAACAGCAAAAGATGAGTAATAAGAGATAACAAAGACTGAAGTAATATAAATAAAGCAGTCAGCAACAAGGAGCATTCAAGAAACACAGGGGTATCATCATCACAAATCTTTACTGCACTGTCTTTTTCATTTTATTTTATAATGTAGTATCACTAACTATTTAAACAGTAAGAGTGTAATCGTTTTCTGTATAACTAAATGAGGTTAAACCTTCTCATGGCTACTAGGTGTGCCATTATAATCTCTCAAGTTTTTAACTAGCACATAGCAATTGTCTGAAAGAATAATAAATTTGCTCTATCGACAGACTCACCCCAACATTATGTTTTCTATTGCCATAAATCTGCCATAGGTGATGTCTGAAGAAAGATCACTTAGAATTAGCGCCACTAATTTGCTAATGACCACTGGGGCCTATCCACACTGCTCAAATGTTAGCAAGTTTAAATCTAAACCATTAAGGTGGAACTCCAACAATCTCTATAAGAAAAATAAAAAATCCCCTGGCCGTCTATAAAAGATCTGCACTTCATCACTGAAAAGGGGATTTTATACTTGATAGTCCTCCAAGCTTACTATTAGGAAATGAGAGCAGACTGTGAACTCGAGGTTACACACAATTCAAAAGACAACTACAAGGCCTTCTTCAGCTTTATCAGGAAGCTCAGAAATAACTAACAATTCTGTACTAAATTTATCTTGATTCCCCAAAACATTTTTATTACTATTGCACACAGATGATCTTCCAACTTTTCCCCATTCTCTCTCACTTCTCCCTCCCAAATTAATCTTGACCAGATTTTTTTGGCACCTTACAAAACCAAAAACACCTGTTATATTGGACATGACAACTTCACTGAATGTCTGCTGAGAATCATTATTTCTCACATAGCAAAACCCCTCTAGCAACTCTTCATCCCAAGTCTCAATATTGCTTACACCTACTGAGGTTTGGAGAACAGTTCTGGTGCCATTGCATAAAGGTGGTCCCTCCAAGGTCCAGGGAATTACATATCTATTAGTCTCAATATTATTTTTTGCAGGGTTATGGAACTTAATATAGCTGAGCTAATAAACACTGATATAAGTAGACTTGTACTCTGAATCCATAGCAGTGTAACTTATTTATTTACTGACATCTGATTACCGGGAAAGCCTGACTGGGTAGAAGCACATTTTCAGTGGAGGCTTGGGGAGAAAAGCTCCAAGTAACTTCACAAATGGAACAGTTTGCTTGCTCAGCCTAGTAGAGTTTATCAAAAGAGTCACTGACCATGGATAAAAGGTATATAGTCCATGCTGCCTATGTGAACTTGCAATGACCTTTGACATTATCAGCTCTTCTGTGATTAAAAGACAAACTCTCTTAAATCAGCATTAACCCATACTAATTTCACTAGGCAGATAACTGACTATTTGAATGAAGGGTAATTGTGAGGTGGAGTTCAGGGATGAGTTAAGGCAGGCACTGGGTGGCAGTGAAGAGTTACCAAATAGCTGGGTAACTACAGCAGAGCTAGTAAGGGAGACAGCTAGAAAGGTGCTTGGTATGACATCTGGACAGAGAAAGGACGACAAGGTGACATGGTGGTGGAATGAGGAAGTACAGGAGAGTATACAGACAAAAAGGTTGGCAAAGAAGAAGTGGGATTGTCAGAGAGATGAAGAAAGTAGACAGGAGTATAATGAGATGAGATGCATGGCAAAGAGAGAGGTGGCGAAGGTTAAAGATAAGGCATATGAAGAGTTGTATGAAAGGTTGGACACTACGGAGGGAGAAAAGGACCTGTACTGATTGGCTAGACAGAGGAACCGAGCTAGGAAAGATGTGCAGCAGGTAAAGGTGATAAAGGATAATGACGGAAACATACTCACAAGCGAGGAGAGTGTGTTGAGGAGATGGAAAGAGTACTTTGAGGGGTTGATGAATGAAGAGAATGAGAGGGAGAGAGGGTTGGATGATGTGGGGATAGTGAATCATGAGGTACAATGGATTAGCAAGGAGGAAGTAAGGATAGCTATGAAGAGGATGAAGAATGGAAAGGCTGTTGGTCCAGATGACATACCTGTGGAAGTATGGAGGTGTTTAGGTGAAATGGCAGTGGAGTTTTTAACCAGATTGTTTAATGAAATCTTGGAAAGTGAGAGGATGCCTGAGGAATGGAGAAAAAGTGTTTTGGTACCGATTTTTAAGAATAAGGGTTATGTGCAGAGCTGTAGTAACTACAGAGGGATTAAATTGAAGTTATGGGAAAGAGTAGTGGAAGCTAGGTTAAGAAGGGATGTGATCGTGATGATTAGTGATCAGCAGCATGGTTTCATGCCGGGAAAGAGCACTACAGATGCAATGTTTGCTCTGAGAGTGTTGATGGAGAAGTACAGAGAAGGTCAGAAGGAGTTGCATTGTGTTTTTGTAGACTTAGAGAAAGCATATGACAGGGTGCCTAGAGTTGTGGTATTGTATGAGGAAGTAGGGAGTGTCAGAGAAGTATGTAAGAGTGGTACAGGATATGTACAAGGGTAGTGTGACAGCGGTGAGGTCTGCGGTGGGAGTGACGGATGTGTTTAAGGTGGAGGTGGGGTTACATCAAGGATCAGGTCTGAGCCCTTTCTTATTTGCAATGGTGATGGATAGATTGACAGGCGAGATCAGACAGAAGTCCCCGTGGACTATGATGTTTGCAGATGACATTGTGATCTGTAGTGAGAGTAGGGAACAGGTGAAGGAGACCCTGGAGAGATGGAGATATGCTCTAGAGAGAAGAGGAATGAAGGTCAACAGGACTAAGACAGAATATATGTGTGTGAATGACAGGGAGGATAGGGGAATGGTGAGGATGCAAGGCGTAGAGGTGGCGAAGGTGGATGAGTTTAAATACTTGGGATCAATAGTTCAGAGTAACGGTGAGTATGGAAGAGAGGTGAAGAGAGTACAGGCAGGATGGAGTGGGTGGAGAAGAGTGTCAGGAGTGATTTGTGACAAACGAGTACCAGTAAGAGTGAAAGGGAAGGTCTACAAGAGGATAGTGAGACCAGCTATGTTATATGGGTTGGAGACAGTTGACAAAAAGGCAGGAGTTTGAACTGGATGTGGCAGAGTTAAAGATGTTAAGATTTGCACTGGGTATGACAAAGGTGGACAGGATTAGGAATAAGTATATTAGAGGGTCAGCCCAGGTTGGAAGGTTTGGAGACAAAGCCAGAGAGGCAAGATTACATTGGTTTGGACATGTGCTGAGGAGGGATGCTTAGTATATTGGGAAAAAGATGCTAAGGATGAAGCTACCAGGTAACAGGAAAAGAGGAAGGCCTAAGATAAGGTTTATGGATGTGGTGAGAGAGGACATGCAGGTGGTTGCTGTGACAGAGCAAGATGCAGTGGAGAGGAAGAAATGGAAACAGATGATCCGCTGTGGCAACCCCTAATGGGACCAGCTGAAAGAAGATGATGATGAATGAATCCATACTACTAAAGTGTAAGGTATTTGCCTTAACCAGAAAACATCAACAGCATTGTCCCACAGGGATATGACCTGGGATCTCCCTTCTTTGCCATACATTTTAACATGTCAGGAGTGCAATAGGTAGCACACTTGCCTTTGGTCCAAAAAGTTATAGGTTATATTCCCACACCAGCCAGACTGAATACTGATGCTGTAGTGCAGCATAAGAGGATGTTATACTCCTAAGTGTGCCATCTTCTGAATGAGATGTTAAACCGAGGCCCTATCTGCTTGAGTTGGTGGTAGCTCATATGGATGTAAAAGATTCCATGGCACTTCTCAAAAAGAGTACGGGAAGTTCTCTGATGCCCCTTGCCAAAGTCCCCCTACCAGTATAAATATCACCTCAAGTCTCCCAGGAAAAGAAGCTAATTGCATAGTGAGCCTAACTTGGTCAACAAAGGATGGATGGATGGATGGATAAATAAATATCAATGGACCACTGCAAAACATATTTGTTGAGGACTGCAAACTACGGGCAGTTATCATATTCCTTTCTGATACTCAAATTCTCCAGCAAAAGCTGGGCCAAACAAATGCTTGATGTGGTAATTGTGGACTTAGTCTCAATGCCAAGAAATGTAGCACAGTTTATTTTCATACACCTATATTCAACATCATATACCACATAAAAAAATTCCACTTAAATCTGACCCAGTCATCAGGGGTTTGTGTAGTACCTATGTTGATAAAGTCTCCTTTGACCACCACATCTCTGTTGTGGTTAGAAAATCCTTCTTCTTTGTTCAACATACCCCTTCTCCACAAGGTTGAAAGAAGTTATATCCCCACTTTATTCATCCCATTTTAGGCCCATCACTGAAATATAATGCACCTTTTGGCGTGCATAGGTTCATAAGTAAGTATTAGGCTAGCTGCCCTTTAGGGCCAATTTAAGACTAGCCAGTTTTCCTTTTTGTGCTAGAAATAATCTATCCTATTTGGTTATAGACTGGCCTTACCCATCCCGTGGTCAATAATTATATATTACCCCTAACGAGAATAACTGGGATCATACTATATATAATTTAGGGGGACCCATGCATGGGATAAAGCATTTAGGAGCTGCCTCTGTCCATTAGTATTGGGTAAATTTCCTGTTTCTCATCCATAGATCTACACTGCTTTTAAATATGGAAAGGGGTGAAATTTGTTTTATATGGATGGGGAGTCTGTGCTACAGCAGTGGTATTCTCTGCAAGATACACCTGTCCCTCCAAACCATTCTGTTGATGTTGCAGAGGAGGTTTAGATCCCTATGCCAACTATTTCTGATTATATTTGACTTGCTCATATGCAGTAAATCCATCAGTAATGGGTCAGAGGATGCCTTGTTTGCAAGACACAGGTCACCTCTTGCCAGTCCATAGGACACAGAGTATAGTGACAGGACTTTGAATCGATCCATGCGGGACATGTTGTTTAGGCCTTGTATCCTTTCAGTAAGGTATCTTTGTGGGAATTCCAGTTGTTCCATGTGTCCAGACAGATAACATACCAAAGGGAGCATTATATCCAATGACTGGTCTAATGAGGGCTGAGTAAACGGGGAGGGGGGGGGACAATAACCAGATCTAGACACAACCATTTTGTTTATAAGCTGTGCAATACAGAAGGACTTTTTACAACAATGGACACATGTTGGTCAAAAGTTAGGTCACTCTCCTCATACTATAACTTCCCAAATCCTGAACAAATGGGTCAACTTTTAGGGGCATATTTATTTTACATTTGGTAACTGGGAAAGTCCAACTGGATACATATCCATTTTCAGTGGAGGCCCGAGGAGAAAAGCTCCAGAAGTACAAATTATATTTAATAAATACAAAATACAATTAACAGTATAATATCAACAGTTCAGATAACAATGCATATATATATATAATTCCAAGAGAAATTAAAAGACAAAATTGTTTACGTAAGTTAGGTAGAAAGGATTAGAATGCAGTATGCTATCTGGGTGGAAGTGCCAGTAGCAATGAGGAGAAAAAAATGGGAGCCACTTAGCAAGGTAAGCTGAAGAAGATTAACCTGGACTAGTGCGGGTACATATCCAGTGGTTTTTACTGCAATTTTAAACTTTGTTAGAGAGGGTTCCTCCTAACACTTGGAGTAAGTTCCAAGTTTTTGCAGTGTAGTTAGAGAATACTGAGTCACCAGCTTGACTACACGATTTAGACGTCTTTAACATTAATTTGTCATTAGATCTCAGTGGTCTGGTACTGGTGTAAGGGATAATTAAGGGTTGTATTCCCAGGATTCTGTCTGGATGGTAAAGTATTCTATGGGAGATAGTAAGCTGATTGTAGAAAAGTAGGTTGGGGAACTCGAGCCAGTTTAGTGTTTCAATTTTGACAGTGATGTGTGCGATGAGTAGATCCTACAGCAAATCTAGCAATCTGGTTGTAGCAGACAGTTATTTAGCTCAGTTTTTGAGAGGTTAGTGAGAATGGGTGAGGCATATAGGAGAGAGGAGAGTAAGTGGGTGCGTGCTGTGTTGATTCTGGACAAAGGGGTTAAGTAGGCTTTGTTTTTTATTGGTATTTTTTTTTTTTGATTATTTGGTTAACATGTAGGTCAAATTTCAGACTGTTGTCAATTAGTACCCCAAGTAGTTTGGTGTGGTTAACAGGGGCTATAATGGTACCGTTGTTGGGTGTGATACTAAAATTGACCGAAGGAGGAGTGCTGGATTGGAGAAAACAGCAGAAGCTTGGTTTTATTAGCATTTAGTACAAGATGTCTGCTGGAAAATCAGTTTTCTACTAAGTTAAATGTTTTCTGGGTCTGGGTTTGGAGTTCTGGAAGGGATTTGGTTGAGCAGACTAAAGTAGAGTTGTCTGCATAATGTGCAGGTAGTTTCAGGGGTGACTGTCTGCAGATCATTAACAAAGATTGAGAATAGTACAGGACCTAATATGGACCCTTGTGGAACTCCTAATGATACAGGGTGGATAGACTACTGTGCCAGATCACCGCCTGATTTCTACCTTGTAGGTAATGTTGAAACCAGTTGATGGTTTGGTCGTGTAGGGAAAGTCTACAAAGTGAGAGTATTAGCTTGTTATGCTTGACCATACTGAAAGTTTTAGAAAGGTCTAAAAAAAGGGCTGATGAGATTTTAGCATTGTTCCTATTCTGGTTGATGGAGTCTGTGAATGAATGATAGCAATGCTATTGTAGTGCTAAGGAAGGGTCTAAAGCCATGTTGTGAGTTTGTGAGAAGTTTGTTTTGGATTAGTTGGTGCATAAACTGGCTATGAATACACTTTTCCATGATTTTGGCTAAAGGTGAGAGGATGGCTATGGGCCTATAACTGGATAACTCAGGAGAGTTTCCACCTTTATGGAGAGGTATGACGTGATACCTTCCAGATGCTGGGAATGGCAGCTTCTGCGATTGTCCTATTTATTAGGCTCGAGACTGGGATAGCAATGACATCACCTGCCAGCTGCAAGTATTCTGCTGGCATATTGTCAATCTGGTAGTTCTCTGGGGTAGATTATTTCCCTAAGGATACAATAATGCATTTTTCAGCATTTAGTTTCAATCAATGATTTTGGCACCAGTTATTTATTTGGGACAAAGTTTCCTGAAAAAAGGACAAGTCAGTTGGGGATTCAGTGAGTGCTCCTAGCTTGCAGTCATTTGCAAACTTAGCTAGCCAGAGCCATTTGGTATTGTTTTTTACTTCAGAAATGTATATGCCAAACAGGAGAGGTCCCAGCACAAAACCCTGGGGAACTCCACTGGTGACTGGTTCCTTTGTGGAGGTAGCTTCCCCTGCTTGGATTATCTGCATCCTGTGAGCCAGTTAGCAATCCAGCAGGTGACACAGGAGTTTATTCCTATTTTATTTAGTGGGGAAGTGCGTCAAAAGCTTTAACCAGGTCAAAGTATGCGGTGTGTGCCATTTTGCTTTCACCCACTGCTTTGCTGACCTTTTCAAAAAATTGATTATTTGTTGATTGTAGTCCACCATCCCCTCCCTCCAGCCTGTCATGGACTTTTGGAAAGGATACAATACAACAAAGTTCTGTATCAAAATCACGGATGTTCAAAAAACTTATGGGTTCATTATTACTTACTAGGGTATTGATCTGTGAAGATCTTAAGAAGCTTTGCCTTACATTCCCATGGTAGGTTTTAGCCCCTATATTTTGTGTACAAATAACTCAGAAACTGTCAGAAAACGGATATAGGATCATAGGAGGTTACTAGGCTAATGACCCTAGAGCACTTAGAAACCTAGCCAAGCTTTACCTTTATTTCCACGATCAGCACCTATCACCCCTGTCCAAGAGGGACATAGGTGGCACCCTTGGGGTGAATTTACGGTTACCCATCCAATCGTCCAGATTGTGTTGAGGTGCTCTGCTTGACATGAAGTGGGAGTCTGTTCCAAAGGTGAGGTAACCCCTGGCAGACACATCTGTCCCTCCAGCAAGTCCTATTAATGTCACATACCAGGTTAAGGCCATTAGAGCGAGTAACCCATGTACCATTTGACTTGCGGATATGTAGCATTTCCTATAAAGCAGGTTCAAAGATTGCCTTATATGCAAGACACAGATTTCCTCTGAGTATTCTGTATGAAACAGAATAAACTGACACTGATGATGATCCTCATAGGACATATACTGAAGCCCTTGCATTTTCCTTGCGAGGAAGCTTTGTGGTCTCTCCAGTTGTTGCAGGCGCTTGAAAAGGTGCACATCAAAAGGGGCATTGTACTCAATTACTGGCCTAATGAGAGAAGAGTACAGGGAGACTATAACTTTTTCCCGGAGGCAATTTTATTTATTTTATTTTACATTTGCTGACTGGGCTAGTCCAGCTGGATACATGTCCTTTTTCAGTAGAGGCCCAGGGAGATAAGCTCCAAGACATGGTCAAAATACAATAATACAAGTTCAAACAACACAGAAAAAAAATATCAAATATACTAACAAAAATAGCAACTTTCGTAAAAAAAAAAAAAAAAATCATTAACAATGGTATCAAGTAAATTATGGTACAGAGTTTGTAACATTATATAGTATTGAGGACAAAAGTCATAAAAACAGTGAAAAATTCAGATGTGGAGACATAACGCAGGTTAAGTCAGAAGTAAACAAAGGAAGTTAGATGAGTAGTAATGTAGCAAAGGAGTTACTTAAGAGACTGTATAAAGAGGATGTAAAAAATGAAAAAGGGTAGATAAGACAAATATAAGATGGAAAAAGTAGCAGAGGATAGTAAGCACTGTATAGGTTAGTCAAATGAGTAGAGGTAGATGACTAGTCTGGTTTTGAACAGGGGCATAGCCAGTGAGTTTTGAGGAGATGTTTAAGTCTATTTTTAAAGAGAGATAATGAGGTGAGTGAGGAGAGGTCATAAGGGAGAAGATTCCAGGATTTACCTACAGAATTAGAGAAGAGGGAATCCCCAGCTCTGTTGTTAGGTTTAGTGGTGTGGACTAGTAGTTTGTGAGATGAGCATAAGGACTTCAGATTTGTATCGGGGGTGATTAGCGTAGATAAACTTGGAGTATTTTAAGGTTTATAAAGAATGTTGTGGGCAAGGGTGAGTTGGTGAAATTTAATCAGGTGTTCTAGTTCTAACCATCCTAGCTATTTTAAGTTTATGCAATGATGGGTTTGGAATGGGTTGGCTGTAGCAAATCGTGCAATGTTATTATAGGCCATTTCCAATTTGTTGAGGTTATTCTTGGAGAGATTAGTAAAAATGGGAGAGGCATAAAGGAGTGTAGAGATCAAATGTGTGTGGGCAATAGTAATTTTAGCAGTGGGGGAGAGGAAGGGTTTTATCCTATAGAAGGTACCAATTTTTTTATTAACAGTCTTTATGGTATTAATGATGTGGATGTGTGGATGTCAAAGCTCAGATTATTGTCGATGGTGACACTGAGTAGTTTGGTGGTAGAGTCAGGAGACATAATAGTATCATTGGTAGATGTCACTGAGAATTAAAGAGGAGAGGACTTATGAGTAGGAGTGAAGAGGAGGAGTTCGTCTTTTTTAGGGTTCAAGAGAAGGCAATGCTGAGTGAACCATTGTTCAACTATGCTGAATACTTTTTGGGTGAGAGCGTGAAGGTCATGGGATGATGTGGCTGAACATAATAGTGTTGTGTCATCAGCATATTGTATGCAAGTGGCTTGTGGGATAGCTAGATGAAGGTCATTAATAAATATTGAGAAGAGAAGAGGTCCAAGTATGGACCCCTGAGGGACTCCTAAGGTAACTGGTAGAAGGGTGGATAGAGTATTTTGCAAAAGTACTGCTTGCTGTCGGTTGTCAGGGTAAGATTGGAACCATTTTATGGAAAGTGGGTCTAATGACAGAGATTTAAGGATGTTTAAGAGAATTTGGTGGTTTACCATGTTGAATGCTTTGGACAGCTCGATGAATAGAGCAGAAGAAAGGTTATTCAGGTTTTGGTGCCTGTTAATATAGTCAGTGAAAGACAAGAGGGCAGTGGTAGTGCTGTGCAAGGGTCTGAAACCATGTTGACAGTTGGAAAGAAAGTTATTTTCAATTAGATGGTGGAGTAGTTGCTTATGGATACACTTCTCCATAATTTTAGCTAGGGGAGAAAGTAGGGCAATGGGGTGATAGTTTGATATTTCTGTGGAATGTCCTCCTTTATGTAGGGAGATTATATAGGAGACTTTCCATAAGGTGGGGATGTAACCTTCAGTAACTGATCTATTGATCAGTATGGAAATATGATAGGCTATGGCCTTGGACGATAGCTGTAGATATTCAGAAGGCAGTATGTCTGCAGAAGGAGAGCATGGTTTCAGTTTATTCAAAAGGGTTTGAATAAATGAGGTTGTAACAGGTTTGAAATTAAAATGGAGGTTGAAGAGTATGAGGGTATTGTGAACATATTAGGTGATAGTTGACTGGATAGTAATTGGATAGTATCTGTAAAAAAAGGTATTGAAGGTATTAGCTGTATGGATTGGATTATTCACGTCTGTATTTTAAGGGTTTGGTGAAGTAGATTGACCTGGGTGGAGTAATTGCTTGATGCTGGCCCAAAATTTCTGTGGGTTGTGATTAGGTTGTTGATACTGTAAGTAGTAGTTTTGTTTATCAGAGAGTATGGCCTTTTTAGTGTAATTTCTTAGCCGTCTAAATGTTAGTTGGTCAGTGGTGTTTGTTGTCATTCTCCATTTGGCCCAGTATTTATTTCTGATGTGAATTTTGTGTTTGGTTTCGCTGGAAAGCCATGGGGCAGGCTTGGCCTTAATTCTTATAGATCTGGTTGGAGCATGGTGATTAAGAATGGCAAGGAAAGTAGAATTAAAGAAGTTAACGGCTTCATCTAAAGGAAGATGTTTTAAGGGAACCCAGTTGCAAGCTCTAAGTTCAATTTGGAATAGATCAGGGTTAAATTTCTTTTTGGATCTAATATGTCTGGTAGAAGTTGGGGTAGGGGTGTTGGCTTTATATCTGATGATATGGGTGAGTGAGTGGTCGCTGATGTCATCAGGGAGGGTTCCAGAATCATAGTAGTGAGTATGATTGCTAGTGAGAATCCAATCTAGTGTGTTTGCTTTCTTGTTAGATTTACTTATTCTGGTGGGGGAGGTAATGGTCTGGGAGAAACCATATAGGTTTATGTGAGTGGTAGGGAGGCTACTACAATAGGTATTCCAGTCTAAATTCATATCGCCTAGGATAATGGTTTCTTGAGGCAGGTGTTGGGATAGCCAGCAGAGGACATTTTCCAAGGTGGCTATGTTATTTCCAGGGGGCAGATACATACAGAAAATATAGACTTGATTTAGCATTGTTAAATTCAAGTTTAGCAATGAGAATTTCTGTTTTGGAGTCTAGAGATATATTACAGTTGTAAGTGGTTAACTGAAAGCCTGATTTAAATAGAATAGCCACACCACCACCTTTCTTAGCTACTCTGTCAAGCCTTAGGATATTATATCCAGGTGGGATAATTTCATTATCTTTGATGACAAGTTTTAGCCATGTTTCAGTTAGGCAGATAATGTCAAAGGCGTACACTTCTAGGAGAGCATGGAGTTGAGTTACTTTGTTGTTAATGCTATGTATGTTAAGATGAGCTAGTAGGAGTGAGTTAGAAGGTCTTGCAAGGGGAGAATTGATAGCTTGATTAAAGTTATGAATAGTGATAGGGTTTGCAGTTGGACCTGGGTTAGGATGAATATCACCATCCTTTACTGTGAGAAGTTGTAGTAGATAGCTTAGGATAGGGAATTTGCTGTAGAGAAATAACAGTCTTTTGAAATATTGTGTATTATGTTTAATGTGCAGTGTTCTATGATACTTTGATAGTAGGTAGCTAGGTGAGTATGTTATGTTTGCATGGTTATATAGGTGTGGTAAGGAATGGGAGTTGGTTTGTTGTTTGGGGTAGTTAGTTTGTGGATATAATGGGTGCTCATATGAGGAGAGATAATATGTAAAGGTTAGTAGTGGTAGTAGTAAAAGAATGAAGCAGAGTCAAATTTGAAAAGGGATAGTTGAATAGGCCATTTGGAAAGATTAGTTATATGTTGTGAATAGGTGGGGATGGAAGTGAAAATGGTGGGAGTGTGTAAAGATAGGAGGGAGTGGTGAGTAAAGAGGGGAGTGGTTAGAGATGGGAAATGAAAGAGAAATTGGCCAATGGGAAATGTAAACCGGGTAGTGGGAAGAGGAAGAGGTGTGGTTAGAAAGTATAAGAGTAGGACCCGTGGGGGTGGGTGGGAATTGGGGGTAGGGAAGAGAGCAGAGTGAGCCCACAGGGCGAACAGAGTGGGTAGAGACAAGAGAGAGTGGAATGTTGAGAAAAACAATCAGTAAAAGAGCATATGCTGTAAGGTAGAGTAGTATAAGAGGTGTGTAAGGAGAATAGGGTAGAAGTGGGATGAGTATAGGTGGAGGTTTAGTCAGTAAAATACAATAATAGCAGGATGAAGTGGAGTGTACTAGAGTAGTCACAGAGATGAAGTGGAGAATATTAACCATGAAGCTCGGGCTAGAGGATAAAAAAAGATAAATTACTGAGGTAGCAGGCAAACTGAGAGGGGAGACAAGCTGGGAGAGGGCGCCACCTAGTGGTAGAACTCTAAACTAAAGTGAAGAGTCCGAGAGGACAGGCCAGGGATAAAAACTAAGGGGCTAGAAGTAAGGTACAACGTTTGTATGGAGGAAAGGTATGCAGTCTATACAGGAAAGGCTGCTGGCCTATTAGTGACCTATTAGTCACCATCAATTAGTTGTAGCAATACTAGACTGTACTGGCAGGTTTAGGATACAAACATACTTTTGCTTCCTTTCTTATACTTTGGGGAGCAGGATGGTAGTTGCTATTCTGTAACACCAGCTTGGAGTGGGTCCTTAGCCTTCAGGTCAGAGGAGTCAGATTCCCAAGGTCAGGATATGGAGCTCAGTGAGCAGGTACTTGATAGAAAATAAGTAAGAAAAAGAACAGGTACAGTGGATAAGAATATGACTTAGTACAGGACATAAAAACATTTACTCAGCTAATATAGTACCATATAACAGCAGCAGAGATATATGTTGTGAGATGAAATAATTAAACTGTATCTTTCTAGAAAGCCAGTAATATTGGCAAAGGCAAACCTTACCTATGCAATGCCCTTACTTATGAGAGGAGCAATACAGAATGCCCTTCTTACCACTGTGGAGACATGGTGATCAAAGGAAAAGTTGCTGTCAACCTGTGTACTCAGGTCTCTCACCACTGAGTGTGTACTTAGGGTGTTGATACTGATGTGGTACTTAGCAAGAACATCACTTTTACCAAAAGGGATGATAATGCATTTTTTTCGCATTGAGTTTAAGGCCATGACTTTGGCAGCAGTCATTTGTTTGTTGTGCAAGACCCTCTTGTAGGATGTTGACATTGCTTGGAGATTCTATGACTAGTCCCAGTTTGCAGTCATCAGCAAACTTTGTCAGCCACAGACCTTTAGTTTTAGCTGGCACTTCTGAGAAATAGATTCCAAACAACAGAGGTCCCAGGACTGATCCCTGTGGAAGAACCACTAGTTGCAGGTCTGCTGTTGGGAGGTAAATTCCCCTATTTTGACTATATGGTTCTACCAGTGAGCCAGTTAGCGACTCATCTAATGATATATGGGTTGATACCTAAATGGGTGAGTTTGTCAATTATGCCTGGGTGGGGGATATGACAGAAGCATTTACTAAGTTTAGGTAGGCTGTATGCACAGATTTCCCCTCATCAAGAGCCTTGATGACTGTCTCGAGGAAGTCCACCAGGTTCAACAGGCATGATCTCTCTGACAAATACAAATTAAGTAGGGTCAAGTATTTG
Organism: Protopterus annectens; assembly: GCF_019279795.1. Taxonomy (NCBI): domain Eukaryota; kingdom Metazoa; phylum Chordata; order Ceratodontiformes; family Protopteridae; genus Protopterus; species Protopterus annectens. Next base: position 141,579,212 of record NC_056725.1, read on the forward strand.
GAGGTTACCAATATCTTTGTTGATAAAGTCCATGAGGATTCTCTCCATGGTCTAGCAGATAAGGCTAATCAGGCTAATAGGTCTATAGTTCTTGGGGTCAGTGGAAGCACGATCTTTGCGCAAGGGGATAACAGTGGCCTTTTTCCATTCAGCTGGGACAAAGCCAGTGCTTACACTATGATTGAAAAGAATACACAAAGGACTTTGCTAATTCTTCTTGCAGCCCATGTAGGACGCAGCATGGGATGTTATCAGGTCCCACAGATGCTGTTTTTGACCTTGGATGGGGCGGTCACAACCTGCTCTTTACAGATACAAGGTAGAGGACAGCTGGTAGAGATGTCTTGGGGTAAGTTTGGCAAGGACAGGGAAGTGAAGTTTTCACAGAACCTGTCAGCTAACAGGTTAGCAATATCCACAGGCTCAGTATATGAGGTATCATTAACTACCAGTTTGGCACAAATCTGGGCCTTTCCTTTTAGGTTATGGATGTAACTAAAGAACACCTTATATTTGTCCTTAGTTGAGGAAGCAATTTTTGATTTGTAGTTAGCTTTGGAGGACTTAACAAGAAGTCTTATTTGCTTGTTTAAGCTGAGGATGGAGTGTTTCCAGTTTAGGGTTCAGTCCCCCTTACACTTAGACATCAATTGCTTCCTCTTATTGTAAAGCCTGTTAATGTCAGTTGTCCACCAGACAGGTTTGCTCTGCCTTAAGGAGCTTGTTTTGGTCCCATTGGGTTTAACGGAGTCAATGCAGTTGTTCATGTGTTTGTATGAAGCATTTGTGCAGAACTCGGCATAGGTGCCAGCTCCATCTGAGGGGGGAGGTGCAGTGAAGCTATTTATACCATCCCTGTAAGAGGTTATAATTTGCTTTAGAGAACTTTTTTTTAGTTTAGTTGGAGCTGCGGGGGGGGGGGGGCAGGTGTGATACTAACTTTTAATGAGATTGATTTATGGCCAGATCTCACAAGGTAAGACCTCACAATGGGGGTGCTACAATAGTCTCCCATATTGGTAAGCACCAGGTCCAGGATGCTGGCACCCCTTGTAAGGATGAAAACAAGCTGGTCCAGGCCATTGGAGTTACTGAAGTCGAGAAAACTTTGGGCAAGTGAGTTTGCATACGAGTAATTTCCCCAGTCAATGGATGGGTAGTTAAAGTTACCAAAAAACATTGTGTTCGGATGTATCTTGATAGACTCAAGTAGATCCAAACAGGGAGACTGGGTGTCCTGACTCATGGAGGGGGCCCTATAGAGCTGGCAATGACTTGAATAGGTGTCCTACCAACAGTTAATTGCACCTGAAGTATCTCCAGGAAATCATTTTGTCTAACCAATCTGGAGGTGTATTTATCTTTAATAAATATTGATAAACCATCTCCTTTAGTTTTTACACCACTGTTTGTGATCTGAGTGTGTGGAAGGAGGTGTAGCTCAATATGTCTGGGGTGCTGTCCACTGCCTTGAACCAGGTCTCCGTAACTGCACAAATGTCTATACCTTCCAAGGTGAAGACTGCTTCCAGTGAATGTAGTTTCATGACAAGACTCCTAGTGTTTGGCAGCAAAACCCTGAGGTTGTTCTTGGATGGAGTTCTTACACCAGGAATTTTGTCCTTGAGACACTGCTTATAAAAGGCACTATGGGGGTGGCAAGAGTCTTGGCCAGTAGCTGAAATCCCAGGGGTGACAAATGAAGATCATCTCTGGCAAAGCACCGAGGTCTGTCAATCATGTCGAGAGCTTAATCATGTCTTTCTTTAAACAGTCCAGAGAGGTACATCTCAAGTCGTGCACACCAACATGGACCATGGCAGACTCATAACTATACCTCTTAATGAGAGACTTGAGTATGTGTGATGTGACAGATCCTGGCACCCGACAGGCAGACATATGTTGGGTTATCTACATGTTGCCTCTATCCACGAAGAACAAGTGTGCTAAACCAGGAGAGAATTTGCAGTTACCAGTCCACTGGCCCTGACAACTTTAATGGAAATGTTCCTAAAAGATATATTCCCAGAAAACACTTTCGTTTGTCATAAATTATGAGAGACACAGCTCTCACGGTCCTTGATTTTGACTCAAAAAATGTTGTCAAAAAATAAAAAAGCAAAGATTTGTTCTGCCCCTCCTAAAACCTGACTTTTTGAGAAAAGGTGTATTATAGAACACATAAATAAGGGCAACGTTTAGATTCACATATTTGTTTTACTTCTTAAAATAAATGTTAGGTCACGTTCACAAGTCTGTCAAAATATATTCAATTCCGTTTTATGTATGCTGCAGTTGCTAGTGTAGTTTTGTAAAATATATTCAATTCCATATTCAACTACACTGTTGTCCCTGTTCTATCTCATGTTTATTCATAGCAAGACTAGAAATTACAGGGAAACGTAGAGTAGAGTAGTGGGCGGTACTTGCTACTGCGCATCCGGTGGGGTAATGTTCTTCTAATACAAAACCTGTCAAGTTTCTAAACCATAATGATCAAAATTTAAAATCTGCTCCCGATGTTGGGCCTTTACCCCTTTTTATACATGACTTGTTTGCCAATACTGGATATAAACAAGCTGCGAATACTAACAATCTACAACACTTAATTATTTCACTGGAAACAAAAATAAGAACTGCAGCATTTGTACGCGTTTATATAAATAAAATCAGTCGCTGCCATTAAGACAAAGCAATGAGAAAGTTTAAGCATTTGTAATAAATTCTGAAACTCTAAACATGCCCCCCGTACAATTACAAGTACTGTCCGTTACACACAACTAAATCTGCTGTTTTTGCCCCAGATTTGTATGCTAACTGAAAAGCATTTAGTACACACTTGAAAACGTTAATAAAACACACTTTTCAGATAAAAGGGAACGTTTAACCCGATTTCAGTACACGTACGTCACGTAAACAAAAATGAGGAGAAAAAGTTAAGCATCCTCACCCAAAACACATCACGCACAACAGGCGAGCACGTTAACTGATTGCTCTGTAAGGAAGTGCTATGAAACGTAAGAGTGTTACGTGGCGTTAGCCAATACAGACAGAGAACTGCAGCTTCCAAGACGCACCCCTGAAAATAAAGCAGAGCCTGGGAAATATGAATACAGCCATATCAGTATAGTTAATATAGGGTTGCCACCTTTTCAAATGGCCAAAGTGGGACATTTTTGGTACAAACATCAGATTTTACACGCCGACACATACCCACAGTCAGTACAAAGGATAGAACTTAACTTTTTTGCCTAAATAAAAGCTTATTCTTGTAGCATTTTAGTTGCTTATTCTGTTTCTTACAACGTTTAGGTATTTTAGAAACAGAATAACTGTTTTATGCACCTATTACATAAAATATAGGAAATAATTTTGTCCTAAAATCTCAGGACATTTGCCATTTTTATTTTTTTTTGTCAGGAAACAACTGCCCAAAGAGGGACTGTCCCTCGCAAAGTGGGACAGGTGATAACTCTAAGTTAATACAGACATGTCAGTACAAAAGCTAATTCACTCACTGGAGTCACAGGAATAAGTACACGCTTGTAGTACGATTCTAGTACATAAAGCCTTTCTAAAGTACATACCACTCATCTCTCTCTGATTGTCAGCAAGATTGCCATTATTTATTAAGTGTAATTCGCCATATTTCCACCAAAGTCCAAAAGTCACCAGTTTTAGGTGCACACCTCTCAAGTGTACCTCATTACGAGGAACGTACCTCATTTGGGGTCTGAAAAAGTTCATGTTCCTCGAAGTTCCACATTGAAAGGGTCTGTCACACATTTAGTGTTAGGATTTTTTAACTGATTTTCATGATAAATAGAAATGAATCATATTAATTCATTAAAATATTTTTTTTATAAGTAAAATCAGCATATTTTAACCATCCTATGACCTTCCTGGTTGAAGTTGTTAGTAAGCCATGAGTATGTGTTCCACATTTTTCCCATTTGTTCCACATTATGAAGGCTAGTGTTCCTCATTTTGGATACGGAAGGTTGAGAGCTATGTTTAGGTGGGATTAAGAGGGACCCAGCCAAAAATATGAGTCAAAATCAGAGGCAGTTGAGACTATATATGGTCCCAGACTCTGGAGGCAAGAGACTGACAGTTGCAAATAGGACAAGAAAGTTAAGTATTTATAATAAATAAATCTAAGTGGCAATGTTGAGATCTGCTTTGAGCTACAACAGAATGGCATTAAATATACTGATCCCAGGGATACTGCCAATATCCTGGCAGATTGGTTCAGTGCCAACTTCACACCTCCCCTCTCACCCCCTAAAGGGCCCATCTAAATACCGAAAGATTGCCAAATTCCGGTAATAATGGCCACACAGGTAAAAAACGCAGTCTTCAAAGCTAAGAATACATCATCCATTTTATTTTATTTTGTTTATTTTATTTTACATTTGTTTACTGGGAAAGTCCGACTGGACACAGGTCCATTTTCAGCGGAGGCCTGGCGAGAAAAGCTCCACATTGCAATACATTACATGAGAGTAAAAAGAAGTAGAACATACATACACATGGCATATATACACATCAGGACAACATGCTGGTGATTCACAAACATACATATATTATATATACACACAACAGGACATCATGTTAGTGATTAACATTTCTTACAGTAGACAATCAGAGGTACATTTATTTTTCTTTTGCAGTTATAAGTTTTATAAGTTTTGTAAGGTAAGTGTATATGGGTTTAGAAGCTTTCAGGGGAGAAACTGTTTATACATAGCTGTACCCTGACATGGGACCAGATGCCATCCTGGGCTGTGTACTACATGAACTACAAAATGAACTGGCACCTCACCTAAGTGTCATGTTTAATCATAGCCTCACCTTAGGCTTCGTGCCCTCTGAGTGGCGCACAGTTACAGTTATACCACTCCACATGGGGGAATCCACCTTGGATCCTGGGAACTACCGCCCCATCAGTCTGACGAGCCTGATACGTGTTATTATGGAACTTATAAACAAAGACATTGGTAACCTTCAAACACTGGACCCCACACAGTTTGGGTTTGTGAAGGGCCAATCTTGTCTCCTAAACCTGACTGGCTTCTTTGAATCAGTCTCCAGAGCTGTGGATGAGGGTAAGGCAGGCCACACAGCCTATCTGGACCTCACCAAGGCCTTCGACACCATCCCCCACAATGGAATCATAGATAAACTTACTAAGCTGGGCATTAATCCCTACATCACTCGAAGGGTTGCCAACTGACTTACTGACAGAACTCACACTGTAAAAGTAGCCAACTCCAAATCCAGCTCCAGACAAGTGACAAGTGGAGTACCTCAGGGTTTAGTCCTGGGGCCACTCTTGTTTGGCATCTACTTCTCTGAAGTACAGGCCAACAGTAAGGGACTCTGGTTAACAAAGTTCGCAGATGACTGCAAACTGGGAGCCATTATTGAATCCCCCAAATGATGTGGATATTCTACAAAAGGGCCTTACAGAAACAGATGCTTGGTGCCAGAGCCATGGGCTCAAGCTCAATGCCAAGAAATGTATAGTTATCCCCTTTGGGAAGAAACATGTACCCGTGAATTACCACATAGGTGGCAGTACACTAAACACCGAAAGTGTGATAAGAGACTTAGGGACACAGGTGGACAGTGGTCTCACCTTCGATAACCACATCACCACAACAGTCAGGAAATCCTTCTATGTGGCACACCTCATCACTAAGGACTTTTCATCCACAAAAAAGAAGGTCATTGTCCCACTGTGCTCATCCCTCATTAGACACATTATAGAATACAACGCCCCGTTTGGTATGTACCTCTCAAGACATCTGCAACAACTGGAAAGGCCGCAGAAATACCTCACTAAAAGAATCACAGGCCTAAAGCAGATGCCCTATGCTGACCATCTAAAAAACTCCAGCTATACTGTGTCGCATATCGTCTACTCAAGAGGCGATCTCTGCTTAACATACAAGGCCATGTCAAACCAAGAGCTGTTGGACACAGTACCCTTAAAGAAATCCCAATCCCTCAGAGCCACACACTCCAGGGATCTAAACCTTGTCATCTCAATGAACAAAACATGCTGGAGGGATAGGTTCCTGACCCAGAGACTCCCCAGACTCTGGAATTGACTGCCCACACATGTCAAGCAGAGCGCCTCTTTGGCCCTCTTCAAAAGGAACCTTGATGATTGGATGGGAGATAGGAAATTCACCCTGGGAATCATGTCAGTTGCCCTGCTAGACAGGGGTCCAGGGAAGTAAATATTGTGGGAAGAAATAACCAGGGAATTGTTATGGCTAAGCTCGTATAGGCTCTAGGGCCAATAGCCTAGTACCAACCTATGAACCTAAGAGAGTAGAAATTGGTGATCTTTCACAGAAGAATCTGCAAAATACTAGTGCAATAAACCAGGGCCGTAAAGTGATAATGGGATGGGAAAGCTCGCTAATGATGTCAGTGGCTAGTGTTAAATACCAATTTAAGTTCAGAAGGAAGCGGATAGGTGAATTTTAAAATGCTGATAGATAGTATCCCCTTGTGTAGGAATGAAATACCTTTATGGTTGTAGCTTGAAGCGTTTGGTTTGAATGTTTACTTCCAGTTTTTTATGCATGTGTCTTATCGTTTCATTATTTTTTAAACATTTGTTAACCATGTAACATACCTCTCAACCTCTTAATGCAAAAAACAAAAAATCTGGATAAGACAGAATGGGAGACAAAGGCCCCAAAATAGGGACAGATTTTAAGGTACTTTTCTGTTATCAGGGCAACACTTCTAACATGCTACCACACGCACGTAGTGATCGTGTTATGTATATAGAACAAAAAATTATGGCTTTTTGGCAAATCATTGAGTGTTAACGTAAGAAAATATCGACAGACGTTCTGTCTTTCTACCTTTGTAACAGCAATATTTAAAATCTGGCCCTGACTTGGATCTTTGTCGTTCACCAAATCATATTATCACTTTTGCGTAGAATGGTGTGGGAAATCTGGACAGCCTGGTTAAGGGAGTGGGTGAGAAACTTTTGGTGAGATTTTTCTTGAATATGTTCAGCAGCACTGTCCCTAAGTTCTGTAAGTCTTGTTAAGTATTACAGTAAAAGGAAACTACTACACATCTAAACTGCTTTCCTGCCCTAATAAAGTGGAGGGAGATGTGTGTATGTGTGTCTGTATTCTGACACATAACATAGTCTCACACCACCAATCCAGATTTTTGCATAATGGCCAGATTTGTCCTGCCTGGTTTTGGTCTGTTCCTCATACAGTTTGTTTTTTTTTTTTCTGGGAAATCATCAAGGCTTGAATTCGGTACATACTGACAGACATTTGAGTGTTACACTGCACACCTTTCAAATAACGGCACCTAATCTGAATTCTGGATTTCTACATTTGTACCAGCAATATTTAAAATCTGTCCCTGACTTGGATGTTTGCCCGTCACCCCCCCATTCTTTTTGGCTTTGTCCACAATACCACCACATACAGGGGGAGAGGTATACCTCTCACATGTCTCTCATTTTTCAGATTTGCAGAAAGTGTCTGTTTTTGCGTATTAATTTTGGTCCGGTTGTAGTAAAATTTATGAAATTGTACTGAACCAGTGAGGATCGTCAGCAGCAGCTATCAAATCATTGCGAGCACATGGAAAGCATTTATTACAAGTGTTGCCCCGATAACAGAAAAGTATTGATTTTAAATATCGCTTGTATAAACTTAGAAAGTTAATAGAATAATGGTGTTTGTGTTACACGCATGTTCTGAGGATTTGATATCTGAAACTCAAATGTAAGTAATTATTTAGTGAATTTAGTTCTCAGATTATTCCAGTGATTTGGCAAAAAAAAAAAACAGGCATTTTATGAGGAACAGACCAAAATATGGGACAAAAATCTGGACAGTTGAGTGGTATGCTGAGTAAGAGTATTGGTCCCAAGAAAACCTTTCATTCACCATCGGTCTCGAAACAGGACCAAAAATAATACCACCAATGCTATTATTTTTAAAATACCACACAAAAAGGAGTTTACAATAGTTGGAGCGCTTATCAAGTGGAATTCTAATAACAAATAATTCATAAATGTATTTGTTTCTTTATATATTAGCTAATGATTTCCAAGTTAAATGAAATAAGGGGAAATGAAGCTGCATCCCATGGGGTCAAAAATGTGAAGTACTAACTATTACGTACAAGAATGCAAACTTCCCTCTGTCCCACAACACTAACTTATCGGTCTTAACTTTCTTAGTATAAAATGAAGTAGCATACGCAGTGGTGAACTCCACCCAAGATGTGCCCACTTCTTTCGTAAGCAGCTATGATTGATGGGCAGTGACATACTGGACATACCCATCGTGTAAATCAGCATAACATTTAATCTGATATTAATCCTCGTTCAGTCCTTACATGTGGGTATCGGTTCCAACCTCGGAACCGAGCCGGTCATCTTCCAAGCCCGCGCCAGCTACAAACTCTCGAGCTAAAAACTCTTACCCAGAATTCCCCTCTCTCTGTTACCCCAGATTTCGTTTGCCGCATCACCATTCGGTCGTGTCAATCTACTTCTCTTGAGCTAAGTACAGTATTTTTCTTCATACTAAGTTCTAAGACAGCTTTTTTTCACAAAAAAGTTATTAGACAGTTATCTCTTACCTTATCGCATTTAGCGACTACCCTTTTTCGAATCCTTTTCAACTCCTTTTCCTCTCTTTTTACCGTGAGGTAATTCCTTTTTTACCATCGTAGGTAAACCCCTTTTCCTTCATACCTTCTGGTATTTCTTGTACCATTGCTGGCATTTTTCTGTTTTTTCTTTCTTTCCTTCTAACATGACAGATAAAAAAGGTAGCCCAAGATTTAAAAGATGTTTAGACTGTGGCCATAAATTACCTACTTCACATGTACATTCCCTGTGTGTCTATTGCTTGGGTGTGCCTCATTTAACAGTTGACCTGACTTGCGGGATTTGTAAGAATTTCTCTAACAGGACGTTAATTGAGAGGAAAAATAAATTAATATTGAAGGGGCTACTTAAATCTCCTTTTTCAGAGGCTATTTCTGGGTCGGAGGCTTCAACCCCTCCAAGATCCCATAAGAAAAAGAGTGATGAACATAAAAAGGCCAAGTCTCCTCCTTTGTCCCCAGCTGGGGACCCTCAGGAACTGAGACCCAAGAAAGCTAAGTGTTCCAGTTTGGATTTGACTTCTTCGGCTCCAGCACTTTTGGTGCCTAGGCCTTCGGCACCGAGACCATCAGCGGCACCTGCGACCTCGGCACTGATTAGTGTGCCCCATACTGCATTGGTACCGAGGAGCTTCTTGGTTCAGACTCTCTTACCGGCACCGACAGTCCAGTCGATGCCGACTGTTATGACGTTGATGGATGTTTTTATGCCCATTTCCTTTTCAGCTACGACAACTTACCCGGCACAGACTACCCTCTTGGTACCGACTATTCAGTTTTCATCACCGATGTTTTCAGCTCAGGCCTTAGCACCGACAACCACTTTGGTACCGACAGACCAAGCCTTTGGCACCGATGATTTCCTTGGTGCAGACACCAGTAGTTCAGTCCATTACAGCTCCATTGTTCTCAGTGCAGACCACCTCCATGGTGGGCACCGAGTTTGCTCTGTCCTTGGATAGACCTGACTCTCCCTCAACCATGTCTGTGAAATCCGCTAGAAGCCTCTCTGAACACAATGTGTTGCATCTTGTGGATCAAGTGCTTTTGGCCAGAGGTATCCCACCCCCCAAGACCTATCCTTCCTCAGGAGGTGATCACCCTTTACCAAAGACCCCTACTTATTCTCCTCCTTCATTGCCTTTGAAGCCCCTTGATATAGCACAGTCTTCCCCCACTACGGTTCTTTTTATAGACCTCACTAAGGAGCCGCAGTTGTCTTTGTGGCAGGAGAGTATTGTCACAGCCCAGGATGTCAGCTGTAGCATACGTACTTTGGCATTTCACAGCCATCCAGGAACTCCAATTCAGCAGGCTGAGCCACTTAGGTGAGGGGTTACCCCTGCCTTGGGTCCCCATCCCTCTTCAGGTGGACTGGCCTTCCAGCCAATGGAGAAGGCTCTGGTATCGGTTGGAGATCCTGTGCTATCACTATCCCTGCACTCTTCTGGACCGCAATGTACACAAGCCACTCCTAGCAGACACCGGGCGCAAGGGCCTCAGGACATACTCCCACAGGAGACCTCTTTTGAGCTGTCTTCCCCAACGTCTCCCTCTGAGGAAGATCATCAAAAGAACTCGTGTAAGAGGAGGCACATGGACTCCACAGAGGAGTCCCTTACTGAAGACACAGACTTCGATGATGGGGAAGGGTCCCCTTGATTACCCTCTGAGGTATCCTTTGGTGATATCTTTGAAATCCTTAAACAGAGAGGTGACTGGCAGCCCTCTAACCTGACCTCTGAAGAGTCTGTGTTCCTGCAGGCCTTTCATGCCCAGCCCCCTACCTCCTGGATTACTCCACCTGCCGACAAACTTGTCCAGCTCGTTGTGCAGCGTGCGTGGAAGGCTCCTGACACAGTTGAGGCCATTCCCCAGAGGCCAGATAAAAGTTTGTCCCCTCTTGCTACTGATCCCCATTGGTCCAAAGGTCTTCCTGTAGATGCTTTGGTGGTGGCGGCCACAACTAAAAAGGACTTGGCAGAAGAAGAAAGCCAGACTGTCCATCCACCCAACAAAGAGTCCCAGGCTCTGGACAGAATAGGAAAGCGTACTTTTGCATCAGCGACCTTTGCAGTCAGGTCCCTGAACTATATGGCACATTTTACCAGGCTTCAAAGAGACTTAATTTCTAAGCTCTCTGAAACATTGGCTGGAGCTGTGTCTGATGAGGTCCGTGACAAAGTAGCCTCTCAGCTAGCCACCATCGAATTGATATCTAACTCCTCCATGCACCTGATATCTCATGCATCAGAAGGAGCAGCTAGAGCGATGGGTTCAGACATTGTTCTGAGGTGACATGCCTGGATGCGCTTGTGTAATTTCATAGAACCCTTCAAGGCTTTCTTTCACATCGCTCCCATCGAAGCCTCATCATTGTTCGGACCCAAGGTTTAAATCACACTGGCCAGATGTGAACAGGATGGTAAGACCCTTTCTGCTGAGGGTGTCCATTATTCTTCCCCTCAACGTGCTTTCTCCAGAAACAAGAAGAGTGGGAAGATATTGCAGAAAAAGTCTCAAGGTTCTTTCCATGACACACAGGCCGAGTTCTCCCCTAGAGGCACAGGGGGAAACTCTCAGGGATGACACCCCTTTTGAGGCAGAGGGGTTCTGCATAATCAGGGTTCCAGGGATTCTTTTCCTGGCCATTCCTACCAGCGCTCCTGAAGAGCGGCCCAACTGCTTTCCTCTGGAAGTGGTTGGGGGTCATTTCTCTTTGTACCCTTCTGCCTGGCTAACCATTACCACCGATTCTTGGGTGCAAAGGACAATAACCAGAGGTTATCATATCCCCTTTGACCTTTGTCCCGCTCCCCTAACAAGCCTACCTGACATTCCATCCAGTCAAAGGGAAGAAGCAGCGTTAGAGATTTCAAAGCTGCTAAGAAAAAAGAGTCATCCAAATAGTCCCTCCGGACCAGATAGGATCCGGATTCTACTCAAGACTATTTTTGGTGCCAAAGAAAACTGGGGACTGGAGACCAATTTTGGATCTCAGTGTATTGAACAAGTTTGTAAAAGTACAGAAATTCCAGATGGTCACAATACGGTCTATCCTTCTGCTTTTGGAAAAAGATGAGTGGATGTGCCCGATAAATCTTCAAGATGTGTACTACCACATAAAAGTGGACAGACCATCAAGAAGATTCCTTCGCTTCCGTGCAGGAGCCAGTCATTACCAGCTCAGAGTACTGCCCTTCGGACTCTCTACAGCCCCCAGAGTGTTCACAAAGTGCATGGCAGTTGTCACAGCTCACTTGCGACTACAAGGATGCCAGGTGTTTCCATATCTAGACGATTGGCTCATCTCCGCCCCCACCAGGCATCTATTGGAAGAAGCCCTGGCATACTCTCTCCTCACAGCAGAAAGGCTAGGCATAACCATAAACTGGCAAAAATCCAATCTCACCCCATCTCAGTCCACAGAATTCATAGGGGTCATCTTGAATACAAAGAATTGCAGAGCATCCATTCCAGAGCACAGAATTCTAAGGATAAAGCAGCAACTGATTCCAATCCTTTCAAGGGAGAAATCCACAGCTCATTCTGTTCTCCAGTTGTTGGGTTCCATGGCAGCCTCCATTACAATTGTCCCCTGACCAGGTTTCACATGAGGCCTCTACAGTAGCTACTGCTCACCCAGTGGTATCACTTTCAGTACCCTCTTTCAGCCAAGATTTGGGTAACTCACAGGTGCAAACAAGATTTAAATTGGTGGATGGCGCACAATCCATCACAATGGTCTTGCCCCTTCTCCCCCCAACAGCCCAAGGCTACAGTGACCATGGATGTCTCCCTGATGGGGTGGGGGGGCTATTTCAGAGACAGACAGTCCAAGGTACTTGGTCCGAAATGGAGGCCCATCTGCATATAAATGTTCTAGAGCTGAGGACGGTGCTTCTGGCATTGCAAGCATTCCATCCCCTGCTGCCATCTGGGACTATTGCAATACAATCAGACACCATGGCGGTGGTCTGGTACATCAACAAACAAGGTGGAACCAAATCTTACCCACTCTGTCGAGAGGCAATGAGTATATGGCAATGGGCAATGGCTACTAACTGCTTTCTTCTAGCAACGCACATTCCCGGGAGTTCCAACGTGATAGCAGACAGACTCAGCAGGTGTATTCTACAACCTCATGAGTGGTCCCTGAATCCCTTGATAGTGGCAGAGATTTTCAACCGCTGGGGGTCTTCCTTGCTGCGACCACTTTGTGTCCCCGACCAACTGCAAATGCAGCAGCTATTTCGCCCTTATTCCCCCTCTGGGACAGTCACCCAGGGATGCTCTACTCCACGATTGGCCCTCAGGTCTACTTTATGCATTTCCACCTCTCCTCCTCATTCCCCAGTTTCTAAAGAAAGCCCGCCGGTTGAAGAGTAAAGTAATCCTCATAGCACCATATTGGCCTCATCAGATTTGGTTCCCCTTCCTTTGGCCTCACCTGCTAGATCAGTCATGGATTCTCCATTCAACCCCGGGGTTGATCTCCCATCCATAGAATCTGATTCACCCCAACTTGAACAGCCTGAAGCTCACAGCTTGGCTCCTCCAATTCTTTTGATTGCCAGGCAGAATGATCTTTCTTTGCCAGTACGTGACATTCTTATTGCATCTCATAAGTCTTCCACCAGAATTACATATCTCAGCAAGTGGAAAAGATTTACTTTTTGGCTGAAAGAAAAACAAGTAGATCCTTTTTCAGCACCAGTGTTGATAGTATTGGAATATCTGTCTACCCTATTTCAGTCTGGTCTATCTGCCTCTACCATTAGAGTTCATTTGACTGCAATATTTAATTTTCATGATGGTGTCCAAGACTCTTCTCTTATGTCACACAAATTACGCAAGACTTTCATAAAAGGTGTGAATCATCTAAGACCCCCTTTTAGAGAACCTACTCAACCATAGGACCTGTCATTAGTCCTACAAACTTTGACAATGCCACCTTTTGAACCAGCTTCTTCTTGCGACCTCAAATATTTGTCATGGAAAACTTTGTTTTTGGTCGCCATTACCTCTGCCAGACGTATCTCTGAGCTTCAAGCCTTATGCATCAAGAGACCATATTTGATTTTTCATAGAGCTAGAGTGTCATTGAGAACTAATCCTTCCTTTCTGCCAAAAGTGATCTCTGAAATGTCCATTAATCAAACCATTGAATTGCCAGTTTTCTTCCCCAATCATTCAAACAGAGGAGAGGATTGCCTACATACCCTAGATATTCACAGGCAAATTCGCTTCTACTTGAACAGGACTAAGGCTTCTCATAAATCAGACCAGTTATTTTTGGCCTATTCTGGACCTAGAGTAGGATGTACTATTGCTAAGGTCACACTGGCTAAATGGTTAAAAGACTGCATAACCTTAATTTATAGAAAACGTGATATTATATTACATACTACCATAAAGGCTCATTCTACAAGGTTGGTGGAAACTTCTGCTGCCTTCCATGCCAGAGCCTCTTTACATGATATTTGTGCAACTGCAACTTGGGCTCCAGGGGAAGAGCATCTTTTGGTTCTATGGTGCTCTGGAATGTCCTTCCATGAGATCCTCCCAAGAATAAAGGTAGCTGGGGACTCTGTCCCACATGTAAGGACTGAACGAGGATTAACAATATCAGATTAAGAAGTTATGTCTTACCATAACATTCCATCCGTATTGTTGATCCTCATTCAGTCATTACGACCCTCCCTCCTTCCCCCTCCTGTAGCTTCTAGTAGATCTAACCATCTGGTTCTGTTAGGTCATTTGACCAGAGGTAGCCTCTACCTTCCTTTGACTTGCAAACTCAATCTGAGGTAACAGGGAGAGGGGAATTCTGGGTAAGAGTTTTTAGCTCGAGGGTTTGTAGCTGGCGCGAGCTTGGAAAATGGCCGGCTCGGTTCCGACGTCGGAACCGATATCCACATGTAATGACTGAACGAGGATCAACAATACAGATGGAAAGTTATGGTAAGACATAACTTCTTTTTTATTTATTTAACAAACTAGTACATGAGGACACATCTCAGTCTTACCTTTCAACTGTACTTTTCGCAGTAGTCCACATTTTTGCCTCTTATGTTTCCTCTGTTTCTCATAAAATTGTGGTTTTCTGGCAAATCATTGAGGATGATGAGTAAAGGCGGAACATAATGACAGACATTTTATTATACCTTTCAGAAAATTCATGCTAATGCAAACATGTTATTCTATCAACGTTCTAAGTTTATAAGAGCAATATTTTAAAATTGTCCCTATTTTTGAGCCTTTGTCAAGATTTCTTGTTCTAAGAGGTTGAGAGGAATGTTCTTAACTGTCCCCGGTTTTGTTTTATTTTTATTTTCTTTTTTGTCAGGTCCCCTGTAAAATGTGTGTGTGTTTTTACCAAAGTGCAGTGGTAATGTGGGGGAAATCCCGCATAACGCCCAAGTAGTTACCTTAATACTTTCCATTTCTCCCTTTCTCCTTACTAAACTATGTACCTCCCCATTTTCCTGTATGTCTCTTTTTCCCCTAACTCATCCCTCCCTTACTCTCACTTAACTTATATATACAACCTATATATTTACCCCTCACAGTAATCATATTTCCCACGTGGGAACATATTTACTTGTAAATAGCAGTTGTAATCAAGTTTTATACACCTACTTATTGTAACAGACTTAACTTCTATTGTGTAACGCCAAGAACTATATATATAAATATATATATATATATATATATATATGTGTGTGTGTGTGTGTGTGTGTGTGTGTGTGTGTGTAAACTTTTACTAATTGTTATATAATTTCTTTTTATCTTCTAAATTGTATCTTCAAATGCTTTGATTATATGTACACTTCTTGTAACAAGCTGTTATTTTTATACTTTGTATCTATGGAGCTTTTCTCCCCAGGACTCCATTGAAAATGGGCTCTTTCGGCCCAATGGACCATCCCGGCACACAAACTTCAAATAATAAAATAAATAAATCTGCATATTAATCATACAATTTAGACGCCATTCAATAACTTAACTGTCCAATGGTAGGAAAGGACAGGATTACCCGGAAGAGAATAGAAACAATTTGACATTTGCTAACATGGTAGCGCCATGCAGTTAGCACGAGTCGTGTGTTGCGAATTTTGTGCATTTAATCCATATGTTTAGATAATGATATTTGTGAGGCGTTGTGGACCATGGAAATAAAGCAGAGGGTATATTAAAGTATGACCTTATTTAGGAGTGTTCGGGCTATAATTACCACGGTTGTACCTCGGCGGTGGATCACAGTAAGCTTATCCTTAAGACAATGTTTAGTGACACACAGGAATCGACATGTTTCTGTAAACTTACGCACTGCTGTTCACCTTCCAGGAAAAGTAGCGCGTCTCTCCCGTGCTTTTAACAGTGATGTTCTTGCAGCCGGAGATTTGTTTGCAAAAGATTCAGTACAGGACCTTTTAAAGAAACTAGAAACTGAATACAGTGATTGTTTAGAACAAGTAAACACTGTCAATCAGGATGCACAGCTGAAGGTGCTGAGACGAAGAATTGCTGATTTAAGTCCTCTTGTTACCCATTTTAAGCAGCTAAGGGGTAAGGAACAGGAGCTTCAAGAAATTGAAGCCTTGCTGCATGGTGAGTGTTAGCTTAAACATGTGACCTTGCCCATTGCTTAATGTCTACACATGGGAATAAACTCTGGTTTTCCATAAATAAAGCTAATCCGCAATTACTTTGTAAGAAAATTTACAGCTGGTATGTGTCCATCCCTGAATAGTTAAACTGCCATTTAAACTGCTTAGATAAATGAATTACCCATGCGTGTGCATACCTCTCAACTGTCCAGAATTTCGCAGAAAGTCCAGATTTTTGGCTCATCCTTTCAGTCTTTTCCTCATAAAGTCTGTGGTTGCTTACCAAATCACTGGTATTTGAGGACTGAAGTTCGTAAATAATGACATACATTTGAGTTTCATAGGTTGGGATTAGGCTATTGGCCCTAGGGCCTATACAAACCTAGCCATAATAATTCCCTGGCTATTTCTTCCCACATTATTTACTTCCCTGGACTCCTGTCTAGCAGGGTGACTGACGTAATCCCGAGGGTGAATTTCCTTTCTCCATCCAATCGTCAACGTTCCTTTTGAAGAAGGCCAAAGAGGTACTCTGCTTGACATGTATGGGCAGTCTATTCCAGAGTCTGGGGAGTCTCTGGGTCAGGAGCCTGTCCCTCCAGCATGTTTTGTTTATTGTGATGACAAGAATTAGATCCCTGGAGCGTGTGGCTCTGAGGGATTGGGATTTCTTTTAAGTGTAGCATGTCCAACAGCTCTGGGTTTGACATGGCCTTGCATGTTAAACAGAGATCGCCTCTGAGTAGACTATATCCGAGAGAGTATAGCTGGAGTTTTTTAAGGCGGTCAGCGTAAGGCATCTACTTTAGGCTTGTGATTCTTTTAGTGAGGTATTTCTGTGGCCTTTCCAGTTGTTTCAGATATCTTGAGAGGTACATACCAAACAGGGTGTTGTATTCTATAATGGGTCTAATGAGGGATGTGTACAGTGGGACAATGACCTCCTTTTTTCTGGATGAAAAGCCCTTAGTGATGAGGTGTGCCACATAGAAGGGTTTCCTGACTGTTGTGGTGATGTGGTTATCGAAGGTGAGACCACTGTCCACCTGTGTCCCCAAGTCTCTTATCACACTTTCGGTGTTTAGTGTACTGCCACCTATGTGGTAATTCACAGGTACATGTTTTTTCCCAAAAGGGATAACTATACATTTCTTGGAATTGAGCTTGAGCCCATGGCTCTGGCACCAAGCATATGTTTCTGTAAGGCCCTTTTGTAGAGTATCCACATCATTTGGAGATTCAGTAATGGCTCCCAGTTTGCAGTCATCTGCGAACTTTGTTAGCCAGAGTCCCTTAGTGTTGGCCTGTACTTCAGAGAAGTAGATGCCAAACAAGAGCGGTCCCAGGACTGAACCCTGAGGTACTCCACTTGTCACTTGTCTGGAGCTGGATTTGGAGTCTGCTACTTTTACAGTCTGGGTTCTGTCAGTTGGCAACCCATTGAGTGATGTAGGGATTAATGCCCAGCTTCGTAAGTCTATGATTCCAGAGTAAGGGATGGTGTCAAAGGCCTTGGCGAGGTCCAGATAGGCTGTGTGGACTGCCTTACCCTCGTCCACGGCTCTGGAGACTGATTCAAAGAAGTCAATCAGGTTAAAGGTTAAGGAGGCAAGATTGGCCCTTCACGAACCCAAACTGTATGAGGTCCATTGTTTGAAGGTTGCCAATGTCCTTGTTTATAAGTTCCATGGCCTTGCAGATCAGGCTCGTCAGACTGATGGGGTGGTAGTTCCCGGGATCCAAGGTGGATCCCCCTTGTGGAGTGGGATAATTGTAGCTGTGTGCCACTGTGTGGGCACGAAGCCTGAGGTGAGACTATGATTAAACATGACACTTGGGTGAGGTGCCAGTTCATTTTGTAGTTCATGTAATACACAGCCTGGGATGTCATCTGGTCCCATGGGTGCTGTATTCTTAGCTTTGCAGAGTGTATTTTTTTTCTGTGTGGCCGTTATTACCAGAATTTGGCAATCTTCTGGTATTGAGATGGGCCGTTTAGGGGGTGAGAGGGGGGTGAAGTTGGCACTGAATTGATCTACCAGGATGTTGGCAATATCCTTGGGATCAGTGTATTTAATGCCATTCTGTTGTAGCTCAGAGCAGATCTGAGCATTGCCATTTAGATTCTTGACATAGTTATAGAATGCCTTGTGGTTGTCTTTGGAATCTTTGGCAATTTTATTTTCATAACTAGCTTTGGAGGATTTTATGAAGGATTTCAGCTTCTTACTGAGGCTGGTAAGGGAGTTTTTTGTATCCTGGGATTTTCCTCTTTTCTGCAACAGTTTCTTCCTTTTGTTGTAAAGTTTGTTTATGGCAGGGGTCCACTAAATTGTTTTCCTTTTTTGGAGGAGAGCATCTTGGTTCTATTTGGGATGGCACGATTCATGCATGAGTGGATGTGCTCGTACAGTGCCTTAGTGTAGGATTCATCAGTCGAACTTTCAGTTCACGTCTGCATGGGTGTCGTGAAGTTTGTCACTTCTGACTTTAGTAGCATGAAGGTGGCTTTGGAGAAGTTTTTTATGGAGGTTTCCTTACTGGGGGGTGGGATGTGGATGTTAAGGATGATTAGACCTGACCAATGAGGGGGTGACCATAGGTGTGGAGCATCGATTTCCCATGTTGGTAATGACCAGGTTTAGGATATTGGAGCCCCTGGTGGGACTAAGGATTAGTTCATCCAGGGCGTTGGAATTTATGAATTCCAAGAACCGTTGGGCAAAGGTGTTGGTACACAAGTAGTTTTCCCAGTTAATGGCAGGGTAGTTGAAATCACCCAGTATTAGGGTGTTGGGTTGTATCTTAATATTTTCCAGTATATTTAGAAAGGTGTAGTGTGAATCTTGGGGCATGGCGGGGGATCTGTAGCAAGCTACAAATTGGATTGCAGTCTTACCTAGTGTTAGTTGCACCTGGGGAATTTCAGACGCATTGTATTGGACAACTAGCCTGGTGGTGTGAATATCCTTGGTTAATATGGACACTCCTCCACCTTTAGTGTTTCGGTCTTGGTGGTAAGAGTTGTAGCCTGGTATTGCAGGGGTGCTGTCTGGAGCCTTGAACCAGGTCTCAGTTACTGCACAGATATCGATGCTCTCCATTTTTAGGAGTGCATCGAGAGAGTGCATTTTGAGGTATAGATTTCTAGCATTGAGTAGCATTACCTTCAGAATTTGCATGCTTGTACCTGTTACAGTGGTGGTTTTGTTCTTTGAAATTTGCCTAAAAAAGGCACTATAGGGGTGGCAAGAGCCTTGGCCAGTAACCTGAATCTTAGGGGCGAGCGGTGCAGACCATCTCTGACAAAGCATCGTGGTCTGTCGATCATGTCGTCTCAGGCAGATACTGGATCCCCTTTGAATGACACCAGAAGCTTAGCCAATTGTTGAAGTCAATCATTTTGTCCTTATATTGTGGTATAATTCTGGGCGAAGGCAGGATGCTACTCAGGGTTAGGGTCATACCTGCCTGGGCCAGATGATCTGAGAGCTCTTCCATGTCTCATTTCATGTAGTCCAGGGAGGTACGTCTCAAGTCATTCATTCCAACATGGACAATGACAGAGTCATATTTGTACTTGTTGTGGAGTGACTTGAGTGCATGCATTATGTGGCAGATCCTGGCACCTGACAGGCAGCCGACTGTAATTTTCTCCTTGTTCAGCCTGGTGAGTGGGACATCATTGTCCCTGACTATAGAGTCACCCATGACTAAAGTGTTAGGTACGTTGTCTTGCATTAGGGGCTGTTGCTGGGTGGCACACTGGTGGTGTGAGCTATGTGACACTTTGGATGTGATTGGTGTTTGTTTGCATTTCAACTTTGGAGGTCCTTGTTGCTTGGGCAGGTTACAGTTAAAGGCCTCCGCATATGTGGATTTAATGTTGCTATGTGTGGGTGTTGGTGGCGTGGGTGTAGAAGGGCTATGTGTTGCTTGATGTGTAGTGCGGATGTTAACCTTCTCCTCTCGACTGTCTAGCACAATCTTGGGTGGAGGGAGCTTTGCTTCCAGTTTGGCTATGTAAGTGCATCTCTCACAAGTTGTAGTGTTGGTTGGTAGGAGGAGAGAGTTGTCTGTGTACACGAGGCAATTGCTGCATTGCCCCAGTATGCCCAGATTCACCAGGTGGACAGGAAAAATCACCGGAAGCTGACCCTTGGACATGCCTGGTTTGGTGCTTTCTTTGTAAAGTACAGGAGCTGTATTCCCTTGCCTTAGCAAGGTACTTTGCAGTTATAGGCTGTTTAGTACCTATGATTAATTTCTCCTTATTAACAAGGAGAGTTGAGTGCTTGTATCAGTTTAGTGCTTTTCAGCAGGTATTAGAGTTTCAGACTTCATATCCTTCAGAAAAGATATGTCAAAACAAACCCTGTTGTTCTAGCAACTTTCTGAGTTTATAAGAGCAATATTTAAAATGCCCCCATTTTTGGGCCTTTGTCCCCCATTTTGTCGGGCTTTGTCTAAATTTCTCACACTAAGAAGTTGAGAGGTTTCTGTGTGTGTAAAAGGTTAGAGCTTGGAAGGAATGATGGTTAAGGTGGCAATGGTTATTTGTAGCGACCAAGGGATTCACTGAGCAAACAGCGTAATTACTACTTATGTTGCATGAAGTGTCAAATGTAGTACTTGTCAACTTCTTTCCCACAAATGGTGTTACTTTGGAGCATGGTTACGTTTATGAGGGATGCGGGGGCTCTTGTTAGGGATCTACTCTGCTGGAGGTGAAGTTAGGTGATATGCCCTATATTTAGACGGTTGCATTCATAGTGCTTTAGATACGATTTAGGTCCTCAGATTTTTGTCTCGCTCTTTCTAGACTTACTGACTTCTTCATAAAGTCATACCTGATTATGGAGACCTACCTTATAAATAAATAAGCTTGCTCATATTCCTTATGGCTAAGTTATTGGATTTAGTATAAGAACAACTTTGTGAAATATAAAGATGTATAAAGCTTTAAATGAAGCCATAGCCTCAAACTCGGTGCAAGAAAAAATGTATTATCATCCCTTTTGGCAAGACCAATGTTCCTGCAAATTACCACATCAATGGCAATACCCACAGTATGCAATCAGTGGTGAGAGATATGGGCACTGAGGATGATAGCAACCCTGCCTTTGATCACCATGTCTCAGAGTGGTAAGAACAACATTCTGTAGGGCATTGCCTCCAGGAAAAGTGGTCATCACCTCCCTATACTCTTCACTCCTTAGGCCAGTAATTGAGTACAAAGCCTCTTTTGGCATGTACCTTTCAAAGCACCTGCAGCAATTGGAGAGACCACAAAGGTTCCTCAAAAAGAAAATTCAAGGTCTTCAGCAGCTGCCTATGTGGATCGGCTGAAGTCACTGTTACTTTATTTTGTTTCATGCAGACTACTCCGAGGCGATCTGTGATCCCACTTTATTGGAAATGCTGCACATCCACAATGCAAATGACACACGGGTTACTCTGTCTAAAGACCTAAACCTGGTATGTGTCATCAGTAGAACCTGCTGGAGGGACAGATTTGTCTCCCAGAGGTTACCACACCTTTGGAATAGATTCCCACTTCACATCAAGCATAGCACCTCATTGGCCTTCTTCAAACACAGTCTGGACGACTGAATGGGTAACTGTAAATTCCCCCTGGGGGTTCCACCTGTGTCCCTCTTGGACAGGGGCAGTAGGTGCTGATCATGGTAACAAGGGTAGATTTTGGCTAGGCTTGTAAGGTCCCTCGGGCCATTAGCCTAGTAACTTCCGATGATCCTATATCCCTTTTTCTGACTCTCTGCCATGTGCTGTGTTTTTAGTTTTTTTTTTTTTTTTTCAAATTCTTGGAGGTTGAGCGGTCTGGTTAGGTGTATAGCTCTCAGTTTTTCCCCCCGGAACAAAGGACAAATCCAGAAATAATAGAGGACACCTTTTTAAATATTAGTACAATTAGCCTGAGACACTGACAGTGTAAGAGAATTAACATGCATTTTTTCTGAAGTGAATTAAGTCTACAATTATACTTAAGTGTAAGCCATTCCATTTTCTCCCAAATTGCCAGTGTTAGGAGGGAAAGAGCAAACTTTTGAGTAAAAATTGGAACAGTTGAAAAGTATGGTCAGATGCAAGTGCTTCCTCTCAAGTGCCAGACAGCAGTAATGACTTGGGGGATTCTATTAAGCCAACATGTAGATCCGAGGCCTTGACCAAACCCATCACTTTGCATTTAAACTTAATCATGCAATGCTCCTCTCTTCTATAAAGGTTTCATGCCCATCGGAGGTAGTTAAAACCAGGCCAGGTGAATGGCTTGATTTTCTAACCCCATGGCTTCAGATTTTAGCATTTGAATCCTGTCCTTCCACCCAAAAACCTATCAGAGAAGCAGCAACCTTACCATTATTCCTTATTTGCTGAAAGAGGCAAAAAGTTGAAAAATCTCATTGAGGCCGAGCACGACATTCCTTCCCAGTGTCTCTTGTTTGATTGCCCTTGTAGGCTGACAAGATCCTAAACTCACTGAGTTACCCTAAAACCACTTATTGCTTTTGTGAGCAGAGAGATGGGTTGATTCCTTGCTGTATGTGAAGAAAGGGAACTTTTGACTTCCCTGCCCTTGCAGTATAAAGTCCCTTTCTTTAAATCCTCAAACATGCCTGTTTAATCCTGCCTGATCATGCTTCACATCTTGTTTTCTCACAACCACCATAACTTCCCTGATTCTTGCTAGCCCTCCCTCTGTTGTTGATCATTTTATTCCCCTAACCTTTTTTTTTTTTGGGTTGTGGATGCTCGGCCCTCAGTCTTTACTTAGGATGGGGCCAAGCATGTTCATAGTTCCCAAAAAATCACTACATACGTACACTGGGGGAAAAGTGGTAGCAGATTTGTTTATTATTCTGGCTAAGCTGCTAGATAACATGCCAGTTGAATGAATTACTAGAGATGCACAAAGGGCATCGCTTAAAAAGAGTGTCCGCCTGGTCACCTTGCAGAGCATTCAGTCATAAGTATTACTTCTAAATTGCCATCTCCAATCAAATACTTGACTGAGGGGATTATGCATCTTTCCCATGGGCCTGTACTGCAGGAGGTTTAAGGTATTACACAGTGGAGACTCTAGCTTGGTTGGGTCTTTCTTGCTGTTAAATTTTTGATATCATCATTCATCATCAATCCCTGTTTTCCCAATTTCTACATGGGGTTGGGGTATTGAGCCACTTGTTCCCATCTCTCCCTATTCAGCGCCACTCTCCTATCTTCTTTGACAATTATGCCTGATTGTCACAGGTTTTCTGTCACACAGTCCATCCACCTCTTTGCTAGATGCCCTTGTTTCCTCTTGCCTTCTTCCTGTTTGTCCCACATCCTTTTCACCAGATTGTCTTCTGCTTTCCTGCACATGCCTGAACCACTATAATCTGTTCTCTGTGACCTTTTCTATAATTGTAGCTACTTTGGCTTCTGCTGTTATGTCCTTATTTCTTTATCTGTCCCACAGTGTGCATTTTGCCATCCATCTGAGGTACTTCATCTGCATCACGTCTGGCTTTCTCAACTACTATGTCTTTATTGCCCAGGATTCTGTACCATACAGTAATACTGTTCCCACCACTGTTTTGTACACTTTTTACTTTTCAGCTTCTTTGGCATACACTGTCCCTGACACACTGTGCCAGTTGGCTGCAGCCACTCTGATTCTAGGTTTGACCTCCTCATTCAGACAGTGACACCCCCATATCATGTTGAATACTTCTCACAGTATTTTAACATACAAGCATGTGGCAAACAGCTGTAATAAGTATTTATTAATTTCAGTTTATTTCCCCACATAGAGTTCTGCACAGGTTTGAATATCTCTTCTATAATAAAGCTGCTAAGGTTAAAATTCATGCTGTATTAGGTAGTTGAGAACACACATTTGTGCAGGGAATAAACTGAACCTCACAAAACGCAGGACTACTTTCATCATTACTGAGTGCGTGGCACTGTGGTGCATAAGTCAGTGGTACTATCTCACAGTGTTTGGTGCTGTGCATTAATTTCGGGTTATGCTGTTTTCCTTATAGAATGTTCAGTAAAGACTGCAATGGAGGCCCAGGCAAGTTAGGGTCTTGACTGTGTGATACCTTGAACCTTCTGTAGTGAAGGCCTATGTGATATAGGCAAATGACTCCTTAAGGATATACAGTGTTTTAGCTACATGGTCTCTGACTACCCATGACTTTTTAATTTTTAAGTTTTTATGGATATATGTCCAGGCTATAGAGCCAAACCATCACACTCTTATACTTGTATGCAGTTTCATCTCTCATTTAAAAAAAAAAAAAAAAAACAGTAGTGAAGCTCTGATATCTGTTGATGCTTATAGAGATTTTGGCAAACTGATTTGAATGTTTATACTTGAAAATTCTGAGAAATCTATGAATACCGCAAGATGAATTTATTAAATCATTATTTATTTTTATACCTTTTTATGTATCTATAAATGGCAACAGTCTGCCCAAGCCTATCTCCCCTCATCTCTCAATATTCCCCCTTTAGGTCCCTGTGTAGCTCTGACCTTAACCTACTACAAATATACAAACCTAAGACTAAAATCGGCTGCAACCTCCACAGCTACAATCCTACCATCTCATGGAACAAATTATCACTAGAAATCAGGGCCCTCAAACATCCATATTAATTCAAAACTGCCACTAGAGAGTACCTCCGAACTCACTGGTCCTGCCACTGCACTCATCCTCCCTGATCTAGCCCATTAATTCATATGTTAATCACCAAAACTTCAAACCTTTTTAGCTCGTTCAACAAATGTAAAATAAATAATAAAAATAATAATGTGCAACATATCAGGATATGGGAGGTATACTCTTTCAACTATTAAGTTATCGCTTATTGCAGTCGTAAGATCTATAGAAGTTATACCAATTATAATAGGGAGCAGATATTCAAGATGTCTTTTTTGATAACATTTTATTAACATTCTCAGAGGTTTCTGAAACACATGATGCTATTTTTTTTGTTTATTAGAACTGAATTTTAATGTACAGTTTTGCTTCTTGTTTTGTGTGAAGCTTGTCCAAATTTGCATTTTCTTTACACATGTTGTGGATTTTCTGTGGCATAGTCTTGTCTATTTGGGGTTTTTCATAGTATTTTTTGAACACAAGTTTTCTGTTTCTGTACAGTAGACTTTTTCTATGACTCTCAAACCTTCCTTTCTCAATTGTGGAACACTTGCTAGTGGCTTCAACTACGCATCTCACAGGATGGTTCAAATGTGTTCCTTAATACTGTCATAATTTTCTTTTGCAGACTTGATTTGCTTCGGTAAAAAAAATATTCCTTACATTTCATGTGTGACATCCAGTGTGGCATTATGAGGCATATGAACATTTTTAGGCCTCGGAATGAGGGACATTTCTCATGGTGAGGTATGCTTCGGAGGTATTTTTTTTCCTCTGGAATATCTGCTTCCAGTTTTCACAGGCTTTGAAGATTCATCTTTGAGACTCCTTCTCCTGGATTAACCATGGACTAGGCCACAGGGAAGAAACAATTTTTATTGAGAGGCTTAGGGTTTTAGCCCAGCTTCTGAGAATGACATCACCTTGACACCGTATTGTTCCTCAGACTATTCATCCTCTCTTGACCCCTCTAATGGTGTTCCTCCAGAATCCACTATATACCGGAAGGCTGGTACGTCCTCTGGGGCTGTTCTGTTGCTCTTGTTGAACAAGGGAGAACCATTCTTGCTGATACCATAGAGGAGACCAGGGGATGTTCCTCTGTGGAACACCTCTGAAGAACATCCTTTCTGTGGTAAGGACCATCCGCTTAGCTGTTCTTATCCAAAGTATCTTCAAGGAAAAGTGAACATTTGACTAGGAGCTTCTCCTCCTTCCCTTTCTAGCATTTGACTAGGAGCTTCTCCTCCTTCCCTTTCTAGGGATATTATGCTAACTGTTTTACAGCTTATCTATTTAATATAGAATTGTTTTCTCCTGTTGACCAGAAGAGCTTTTTTATTTTGTTACCCCACCCCACCACCACCCATTGCTGACTCTGTGATGGCTGTCAGCTCTTGGATGGAAGTTCCGTTTCTTGAGTGTCATCTTCTAGTCATGGACATTCTGTCCCTGAAAGGAGCTAATCTTCAGTGTCCTGTCTTTTTGTAAGTTGTGTTTATTGGATTTCAGACTTCTTATGGGACATCTTTATGGATCCTGTTCCTGTGGTGTTGCCAGCTCAGAAGGATGTTTGGCAGCTTGTGCCTCTCCCATCTCAAATGCAGTTCTTGGTTAGACCTGTTGGATTAGATAAAGTTCACTTGGATACCTTTTCACTAATCCTTTACCTTCAGACAACCTGGCTACAGCCTTGCATTGATTCTACAGAAGATTATGCCTCTTGTACCTTGGAGTTTTTGGCTGTGCTCTGGCAGGCTCTTGTGTGTAGTTTTCTTCTGTTCTGTTTCAGACAATATGCAGAGCTTTATTGCTGGCTTTCCTTTATAAAACTTTAGGAAATCTCTGACTTCTCTTCTGTTTCTCACTTTGCACATAGACCTTATAACATGCCAGATGCCATGGACAGAGCTTTGTGAAGATGTGCCTGGTTGCATTCTCTGGCCTTTCCTGGCAGTATTGCAGCTGATATACTTGGTACTAATTAGGATTACATCATCTTGTTTGGTCCTTCCATGAAGAAAGGAAACTTAATCTAAGGGGTTGGCCTCCTGTTTTCTCTCTCCTTTTAGAACTAATCCAGGACAGGTACATCCTTCAGAAAAAAATAGTAATCTTTGCAGACAGATTCAAGGAACCAGGATTGCAAATACTGTAGCAGTGGTAGAGTGGATCACAAATTTTGAACCGTCTGTCTTTCTTACCTTACAGTGAGCTTTTATATGGGGTTGTATATGTTCTCTGTACTTGCAGTTGTGTAAACTGGTGCTGTGTTCAGGGCTTTCCACTTTTTGTTGGTGCCTACTGACTTCAAATTGTTGAGTACTGAAATCATTTGCTAGAGTTTCAATTCACAGTGGGTTTTTCTTCCCCTCTTCTAGGAATTTACTCCTCATTTTTCCAGTCAAGCCCTTTTCTCTCCTGTTCAGCATTAAATGTTGTTCTAGAGTGTGAGAAAATGTGTGCTCTTCACCTTGAGAAGAAATTGCTTTAATTCAGAGGTTTTTGGTACCAAAGAAAGAAGGACCCTGGTGGGCTGTTCTTTTTTTCTTTGTATAGAATTTCTCATGCATTGATAATTCCTACCCATTACAATCTGTTTCTAATACATATACAAAGTATATCCCTGATGATGACAATATTTCTTTAACTAGGTAGACATTACCATGTCCCACTGTGGTACTTTTCCACTCTGCCTTGTGCATCTGCTAGGGATCATCTCAGAATGTTAGGGTACACTGTCTTTACTGCATTCATGGTTCCTTTTGACCAGACTACATATGACAATAATTGTTTGGTTTGTTACACTTCTGTGGACTCGACTCCTTATTCTGGTAGTTTTGAGTAGGGGAATTGCCTTGGTAAGTGGATCAGCTGGCTCTCAGCCCATGTCTTACTCTTCTCCTCCACCCAACTAAATAGCTTGTAGAGGCTGATACTTCAAGGTTTCATTTAGGAAAGTCGTCCAGCAAGCTAAAGGTTCAGAGTGGGACAGGTTGGGGCACTTCACTACCATGGTTATGATGGCTTTGATACTGTTTCTGAACTCTCTGTCCCCTCTTTGGGTATTTGGTCCTTTGCTTTTTGTCAGACACTCACAGTGATGTGGTACATACAGTAGACAGGGAAGGAACCAGATCTTACTCCCTTTGCAGGTGAGCTGTGGTGGGTTGGGATCTAGCAGTTCAGTACAGTCTATCCCTCTAGCCTACCTACATTCTGTCAGACCTAAACATTGTTGCAGACAAGCTGTGGAGAACCTGGACAGAACCTCATCACTGGATGTTGAGCCCATGGAACTTCCTGGAGTCTGTCCTTCTGTGGGGAACACCATCAATAAATATTTTTACCTCCAGACAAAGCAGACCCTTGTAAACATTCTTTTTCAGGGATCTGTGCACCCAGGCTTGAAAGAAAGATGCAATTTGCTTTCCCCATTTGGGAATGTTCCTATGTCTCTCTACCCTTTCTTTTACTTATCTGAGTTCTTGTAAAGATTTAGCAGTTCTGTCTTATGAATGTAATGGTAACTTTCTTTTGGCCAAATACCCACTCTTCTCTTGTTGCAGTTGTCCAGTGGCATTTACCACTTGATTACTCACAGACTAGACTTGCTCACAAAAGGAGGGGGTCATTCAATACACCATAGTCTTCAGCTTCTTCAAGTTGACCACCTGGATGATTTCATTTTAATGCCTTGTAGTCACCTTTTTCTGTAAGGATGTTCAGCAGCTATTACAGGAGGCTAGGAAACCCACTACTTGAAAATCATATCTGATTGAAGTGGAGGAGATTTTCTAGTGGGTACCACTTTAAGAATCCGGTCCCATTTTAGGTCCAGATGCCTCTCTCTTTTTTTTCCCCCTTTCTTTTCATTATTTTGTCTGCTGGCCTTTCCTTTTCTTCTGTTGTGCTTCATATATTGGCCATTCTGCATGACTGCCCATAACCCCCCCCCCCCCATTTCTACATTACCATCTGTTTAACAAATTGTGAAAGCGGTTTTGCATATACGTCCACTTCTTAAGCAAATATCTTAATTTTGTGTTTGAAAAACTTGTGCTTTCCCCTTTTGAATCTGCTCAGGAGGCTGACTTGAAGTTCTTAAACTTGGAAAACAGACTTGACAATTGTTCTGATCTTTGTCAGACATGTATGTGAGTTACAAGCCTTAATGTTCACCTATCCTAATCTCATTTTTTCATAAAGATATGGGTTCTTTGAGAACTAACCCCTCCTTTATGCCTAAAGTGGTTTAAGTGTTTATGCTGAACCAGGCCATCCTATCTCCCAGTGTTCTTTCCTGAGTTTACAGCTGGGAGTGAGAGGATTCTCCTTACTTTAAGATATTCATAGGAAACTCAGATGCTATTGCGACAGAACCATATCCTTCCAGATTGCTGATCAGGTGTTTGTTTCCAGTGAAGGTAAGGCAAAGAATCAAGCAGTATGCAGATGAATAATTTTGAGATAATTAATTGTCCTAAGCTATTACATTTTGTTATTCCCAGGCTACTGCAGCAGTGATCAAACAAAGAGCATGGTACAATTGTACTCTTACCAAAACAGTGGATATTAGAGTAGATCATTGCTGCGTTAGCCACTCCCATCCTCTGATCCCCTGGCTTTGTTTTGCGTTTGACTCATGATCCTTTTTTTTCAGGACAAGAAAGCTCCAATGTTTGACACCATAACTTCCCTTTATTTCCTACTGTCTGATACAGGTAGCAGCTATTCCACATGGGGAGGGCCCTAAAAAAGCTATTGGAGGCATGCCAGTGGGGGGACAAATCCTTGGCAGGATGTTCATATAGCTTAGGCTACTGCACAGTGATTTACTCAAGCATCTGCTGTTATGGTAAGAGTACCTACACAATTGTACTTTATCCAGTACTGAGTGAGGTTGCAGTGAGGTTCAGTAACAACATCAACAAGAAGAGAATGGTAGAAGAGGCACCCCCCCCCAATTCAGTTTGCAGCAAGCTCATGAACTCAAATGTAAGGGGCTTTGGTATTCACCAGCAGGCCATGGTCAGACCACTGACCGCTAGCAGGAGTTCTCGGACCTTCCAAAAATAAAGAAAATAACACAAAAAAATGTACCAAAATGAAGACCAGTCGAGGTTTCAAGTTGTCTCAATGTGTATAAGGAAACAAATCCAATCCACAAAACACTTTTATTAGCAGAACAATCAAAAGCTGGTAAGCTCTTTCATCTCGGACCTTGCTTAGCTGTCCCACTGTGGAGACAAGTAGTCAAGAGTGATTTTTTTTTCCTCCTTTTGAGAACTTGGCAATATGTAGTCAAGGACAAGTGAGTCAAAGAAATAATTTAAAGAAGGTACTAATTTTTTTTAATTGATCAACAACTCCCCTTTGTTACCCCTGTTAGATTGTTCCATCCCTTCAGAAATGAGAGAACTTCTAAATTATTTGCAAGTCTGTTTCTGCAGAGAACCATGAATGATTGAGTGGTCCCACCAAACCAGAAAAACTTAAGATATTATCCATGAGTTTTAAAAAAAAAAAAAAAAGCGTAAATGGCTTTCAGCACCTACATCCCAAACAAAAGCTTTCAGATGGCCAAAGTGCAGATTTTCCATCCTTGTCCATTAGAAGGAATCTCGGTGTTTCCTTCAGATCTTCAAGACCCTTGTCTCTGTGTCAGAATTGCCAGCTAGTCTAAAGTGTCTTTGCTCTAGTGGTGAAACCATTGATTATCAGTTCAGAGCTCTGCTGTTGGGTATGATCTCTACCATAAGGGTATGTACCAAGTGCATATCCATAATAACAGCTCAGAAGAAATCAGGAGGAGCCAATATCTTCACGTATGTACCTAACTGGCTTGTCACTGTACCTTCAGTGATGAATGTGGTAGACCGCAAGGAGTCTTAGTAGAATTCTTTTTTCACTTCTTGAGGATCATAATGAACTTCATAAAGTCTCATTGCTTCCATTTCATTATTAACATTTACAAGCTGTTCTACAAACACAGGATTACAGCCTTTTTCTGGGTTTTCAGGTGATGACATCCATTGACTCAACTTCATCTGTTCCAGCAGATATGTCTCAAAGCCTTAGACCTTAGAACAACATCAATTTGTTATGGTTCCCAACTTCACATGAAGGTTCTTTGGAGGACTGTTAACATCCACTGCTCTCAGAAGTTCAACCCACTCTTTCATCCAGTCAGAATTTACAAGGCTAGCTGTTCAGGTTTTCACTGATTTTTAGACATCACTCATCTGCATGCTGGAATTTTGTTTCATTTGCATCAGTAGTCAAACACATTGGTGCATCTTCTGTGGGTGGTTGATTATAGTGGGCAGTCAGATCGGGGCTGCCTAGTTCATAGGTACTTGGCTATTGACCCATTATGATCTTCAGAAGCCTAGACATACATTCACAAGAACTTTTTTCTCCTTATATTTTAAGTAAGAGTAACTCAGAGATGTGTAGAACATTTACATCTTGCCTTAGGAGTGTCACCTTCACATAAATATGTTAGAGATAGGAGCTGCTGTTCTGACGTTGACCTCTCAAAACTCCCTTTTTTAATTTCTCCATGTCTTTTGGGTTTCTAATACAATGATGGGAAATGACCCCATTCCTAAGTCAAAGTGTGATTAAGTTCATGAAATTAGTATTGTTTCAATCTTTGATGTTAGTCAAAGGTGCTCTTCACAGCACCCGCAATGTGCCCAATAATGACTTCTGCAATTCATGTAGAGTTGTGTGTATTGGTAACATATCTAAGTACGAAGACCCATTGCTCCTGCTACTGTTGGAACTGTCTGGGATATCCTTCTTCCACATTGCCCTCATTTCTGCCTGGAAATCCTGGTATTTTACGACTTTGTTTCTCTCTACATAAGACACTGTAGTCGCTGAGTGTAGCAATTTCAGTGATCAATGCTACTTCTGTCATCTTTTCATGGACTACTATATCTGTTTTTCTCGCGTCTATTTTTGAACTGTTGGTAATGGGTGATCCCATGTGATATAAACTTCATTATTTTCTATAATGCTTTGTGGCTCATGTTTACAGTGCTTTTCAGTTACTTAAGTATTATAATGTTTGCACAATCTAAAGTACAACAGTCTTCCCACTTTATTATGTCTTTCAGTATGCAGTCCTTCTGCCATTAGTATGTCACAACCAGCAACAAGATGTGCAACTGTCTCCAATTCTGTTTTACAAAACCTACATTTGTCTGTTTCTCCCACATGTTCAATGGATTTTATAAACCAATGTGTTCGTAGTCCACTATCTTGGGCTGCCAATATTAACCTTTTGTCTTTCGGTTTAAATTCACCTGTCCTTAACCATTCCTACATTCAGTCCTGATCAACATGAGGCTGTTTCAAGAGTTTTCTATACTTGCAACTATATTTATGAATTTTCCACACTTCTTGCCTTCTCATCTGATCCTTCTCCTATATTATTTCTTTTATTTTTTGGCAAATTCAGTTGCTCCCTGATTTTTATCTATTTCTGGTTTGATTTCCATTCCCGCTTGACACAGATATGACTGTAACCAGGAAGGCATCTTAGACTTATTCTCCTCACGTTTTAAAACTTTCACTACATTTGGGTCTTGTAAAATTAGTAGGTATGTATGCAGTCCTACAATTGCAGATCTGTACATGTAATTAATTTCGAGGAGGCCCATACCTCCTTCAGAATGGAGAATATATAGTCTTGGTGTAGACTGATTTTTTTTATAAATCATCTGATGAACATGAAGCATTCTTGTTTTCCTGTCCAACCGATCCAATACCTTTTTGGGCCAGTCGATCACTCCAAAATTGTAAGTTGGGACAGGAAGAGCAAATTGGTTTATAACTTGAACTTTGTTCCTACATGTCAGGGCTGTCTCCAGTATTAATTTTAGTCTTCTAAAATATGCCTTACTAAGTTTTATTTGCATTTGTTCATGTTTTTTTGTTGTTCCTTCATCACTTCCCAACTATTTATACACTCCCTCTTGCTCACGTTCTTTCATATCACATTCCCTGTCCCAGACTGATGTTTCCTTGGTGCTGCAGCTTTCTTGCTTTCAAGGTTGCTCGTGCACATTCATGAAGAACAAATGACATTCTTATATCTTCTTAAAATGTTTTGACCACTTGCAGTTGTACTTTCAGTTCCTCGTCTGATAAACTATACAGTTTTAAATCATCCACAAAAAGAAAAGTATTTACACTTTGTTGTTTTCTGGGAGCCAAATTGTAGCCATGACTTAATCTGTTAAGTAAATAACTTAATGGGTTAAGGGCAAGAAAAAAAAAGAGCAGTGATGACAGAGTCGCCCTGAATTCCCCCTTTGAATTTTTAGCCCTGGAATAATAATTTGTACATTATCATGGCTTAACTGAAAAGTTGTTTGCCACTGTTTTATGGTCACTGTAATGTAATCGATCAGTATAGCGTGTATCTTGTAGATTTTTAAGCATTATGCTATCCATGAATTTGGGATACTGTCAAATGCTTTTTGTAGTCTGTTTGTGCCTTACTTAGATTCTTCCCCTTTTTACAGTTCTCCATTAAGACTTTAACAACAAATAATCCTTTGTTCCATGTGATTTTCTTTTGTTACCCTTTTGTTCTTGTGTGAGGATTGTTTTTTCTTCTAAATGACTATAAACTCTGTCAGCATCTATTCCAATGTATATTTTATACATTTTCGGAAGGCAAGTTATTGTCTATAGTTTTTAGGATAGCTTGCAGGCTCACTCTTAAGTAGGAGTATTGTTTTTCCTGTTAACAAGGTTGGTGTCTGTTCAGGGTGTGCATATACCGATAGCTAAATTTTCATGTAAAGATGTTAATACTTCTAGCCAGAAGTTAGGTACTGCATCTGAGCCTGTCCAGTTGGGAGCTTTTCTTAATCTTGTTTCAATCTCTCTGGTGTTACTTCATCCCATTCCATATCCTGAACATTTGAACTTTTTATTCTTCTTTTGCTTTTAGACTGTCCGCAGTGGTGCAGCGGTAGCGAGCGTTGTTGCCTCACAGCAAGAGGTTTTCCCGTTCGATTTTTGGCTCGAGTATGGGGAGTGCCTTCTGTGTGGAGTTTGCATGTCCTCCCCGCGGTTGTGTGGGCGTTGGAAAGAAATGCATAAATGGGTGTGCCTTCGTTGAATGTTGAACATCGAGCTGGCACCTCGTCATTCGTGAAAATCTACTGCCAATCATTAGCGGACCGGAGTTCTGCTGTGGCGACCCCTAACTGGGAAAAGATGAAAGACAAACAACAACAACAACAACATTCTTCTTTTACTTTTATTTAGTATCTTTGTTACTTTCTACAGGATCTTCATAGATATTTCTCCAACATGTATCTATTTCTAGTTTTTCTGGTGGTGTTTCAGTTCTTTTTGCCTTGTTTTCCAATTCTCTATAAAACTTTTTTGGGTAATTAATAAATTGTTTATTTTATACTTTTCCTTTATATTTATTTGATATTTATTATTTATTTGTATATCTTCTAAGTTTTTCCGTCTATGCTGATATTTTTAGTTCATTATTTGCGATAGTGCAGTGCATGATGGGTCCTGATCTGTTCCGATACTGCTCTTTGCTTTTATCACATCTGTCTTTCTTAGTATTTTTGTTGATCTATTCCCTCTTCTATAGTCTTCTAACAGTGACACATCTTGACTTAACTGCTTTATAGTTTTCTCTATTCGATAATTCCATGATGTTATTCGGTTTCTCCCCCTCCTTTCCCTCACTAACTTGTGTTCTTGTGGTAGAACTTTATCAGTTATTAATTTAGCTGCACAGTAATATATCCTGTTTACTTCTGTTATATCACATGAATCTCTATGAACAGTCCTAATTACTGTGTTCATTTGTTTGATCAAACTTCTGACTTTTTCTGTAGTTGATTTCTTTAGTTGATCTTAATATGTCTGTCCATCTCTATTAAATCCAGTAACTCTTCTCTTAGATCATTCTCTTCTAAACTGAGGTCACATTCTTTGTTCTCCATCTCCTGCGGGCATTCTATAGGAAGTTCTAGGGCATCTTTCTGTGCCACATTCTCTTCAGTTTCATCTTGTGTCATCTGTTGCACTTTTATATGGGAACTCACTGGCCTATCACTCCACAACATTGACTGTGTCACAGTTGCCACAGTTTCCCGTTCCTTCCCTTGCTATGCATCTCCATCTGAACATTTGTACTGATTCCCTGTGGAAGGCTCCAAAGTATCTTCATGTGGCAACCGATCAGATGTTTCCTTTTCCACTGGTTTCTCCTTAATTTGGGGATCCATTGCTCTATCCTGCTGTGATTTTATCAGAGTTGGATTTGCTACACTAAACTTCCACTTTGCAGATAGTTTTCTATTTCTTTAACTTCTCCATTACTAATCCTCTCTCCTCTTTTTCTTCTTTGTTTTCTTATTTTTTTTGTATTGCAAGATTTTCCATATGTGGATGCCTTTGCCTGTATCTCTCTTCAAATATCTTTGGTGGTGCTCTTTTTGTATTGCTTCGTTTTGCTTTCTCCTTTGCATAAATATTGCATCATTTTAAGTCTTTCTTTCCTGTGTCCAAATTTCTTCAGATGTCTCCTGCCCCTCCTGTTTCTTCTTATTTGGGGAGCTTGTTGTTCCATCATACTGTGATATAACCTGTTAGACTTTCTAATTGTAATTGATTGGTATTTTTTTATTGGTTGGCTGTGTCATATGATATGTGATGTTTTTTATTTAAAATGGGTGTGCTTTAAGATATAGCACTGAAGAAGGGGTAAACTGAAAGCTTTGCTTGTTTGTCAAATTGGGGAACGTTTCTGGTGGTTCATTTTTGCTTGTGGCCTATTGGACATTTATCGGACACAGTTTGCCACAGTGGTATTATTTTGTTTTGTTTTATTTGTTAGACTTTCTATACCAAGTCTTTCACTTTGCAGGTATTCCATAACCCAACTCCTACTTTACTAATCTTCTGTTCTGTGTTCCCTCTTTGTGATCTTATGTTTGTGTTGTGAAATTTTCCATATCTGGATGCCTTTGCCTGTATTTCTCTTCGAATATCTTTGGGGCTGCTTTTTTGTATTGATTAATTTGGCTTTCTCCTTTGTGTAAATATTGCACCATATCAGATCTCTCTCTCTTTCTCATGTCCATATTTATTTTTTATACCTTTTAGAAAATCTCTAGATTTTCTTTGTTTTACACTTCTTCAGTCACTTCTTTTTCCCAACAGCACAAGGTTTCTTGGACTATGTTTTTCATAAGTCTCTTATTGAACACATATTTTTATTTGAAGCTTCTAACAGTTTTTCTTGTACAAGTATTTTTCTTTCCTCTGATTTCTTTCTTAATCTTTTTGTATATCTGCTGTCTGGGAATTCTGGGCTTCTTGCATAATAGTAACAATACATAATTTCTTTCTTGTCCTCAAAATTCCACTCTGTCATCTTTATGGCTCTTTTTTGGCATATCATTTTCTGTAATTTTTGTGGACTATTTCATTCTACAGCAGGAGGGTCATTTTCCCCCAGGGTCTGATGTAGCCCCATTGTAGGAATGTTTCCTTGTCTTGAGGATTCTACACGGTCATTTTT
Source organism: Protopterus annectens (assembly GCF_019279795.1). NCBI lineage: Eukaryota > Metazoa > Chordata > Ceratodontiformes > Protopteridae > Protopterus > Protopterus annectens. The sequence goes on from NC_056725.1 coordinate 141,615,754, forward strand.
TTGCAGTCCTGGCACCAGTGCACCTACCAGGATTAAGCGCTTTTTTTATCCTGGGTCTTGTGCACCCAGCTGTCCATGATGTACACTATATGTCAGTGTCGTCTTGGTGAGATTTTGTAAAAAAATGGAATCCTCCTCATGAAGGTACTCGCCAGGACTTGAGGATGAATTCATTTCCAGCAGCACTACTATCCTTTTGCTTGCTGAAATTTTTTTTTTTTTTTTTTTTTTTATATCATCTCTCCATTCAGAGTACGTCAGTAACCAGGAGACACTTTCTTTTGGGACAAGCCATTGTGTGTGACCTTTGTCTCCAGTGAGCAGTAGGAGTTCCAGTTTCTTTTCGTTGTTCCCTTTTCATTCTTCATTAAAGCTTAATTGAGTTTGTTGGGAGGGTGGCCTAATGGTTAAGGTGTTTGCCTTACAAACACAAGGTGCAAGGTTCAAGTCTCACAAGGGCTAATTGGCTAGGCTTAAAATGGCTCACAAGTGCAGTTAGCCTAGTACTAATCTATGAACATATGAATGCAAATTCAGATTTTCATTCAGAAACCCACACCTTTTATGGCTCTCTTAAGGTCTGTGAAACCTTCTTGTGCAGCAGCTAATGTATATGAGGTGCTACTTCATGTTGTAAAAGCTCACACTTCTATTCTTTTAATCAGCTGCCTTTACAGGGTTTAATTACTTCCTGTTGCAGAATGAATTTAGTGCCGGTTACTTTAGACACTTTTGGGAATTGCAGGTTCTTTCTGTCTAGCCTTCACGTTTAGTATCTCACAAGGAGAGAGTAGCATTTTTTTTGAACAATCCTTGCCAAAAGTTGATACTGAGTCTAACTTTCCTCTGTATTCTAGCCAAGGGGAATGTCTTCTCCAGTGTATGGATGTTCACAGCTTAGAGTCTGTTTAAATAAAGTCATACCTTTTTGCAAGGAATGCCAACTTATTTTTTACTTGCCAAGTTCAGATAAGATAACGAGGTTTCTAATTTCACTTTTTCAAGGTAGTTAGCTTGGTTGCATTATGTTTTTGCCAAGTTAAACATGGAAAGTCATTACCAGTAATTCTGGTAATTTATTCTAGTTAGGTGTACTGCCTTTTCCATAAATCTACTCTGCTGGCATTTTGTGGAGTTGCAGCTTGATTTTCTTTCCTCATCTTTATTAGGCAGTACAAACGTTGCATGCTATTCAAAGGTCCAGGTCTTCTTTAAGGGCCCACTGTTGTCAGTGGTTTGTTTCTTTTGGGGGTGGGCTACCCAGGAGGCTTAACTAGGGCTGTATCCTCTTGATTCTAGACAGTGGACCTCCACTTCTCAGATGTAAAAGGTATACATTTAGCATAATTATCTGAGAATGAACTTTGATCCATGTAAAATACTCTTCCTCTATTTCTCACCTTCAGTGTATCTGTTCTGGAGTCTCCTGTCCTTTATCCTCTCTTAAGTTTCTGTCACCTAAGTTCTGTAGGAGGAATACCCAGAGAGTATGGCATGTACAGTTTATGTTGTGGAAAGGGGAGGGTTCTTGTTGGTTTGGAAAGTTTGATGTTTTGAGTTGTTGTAATACTTGTGGCATCGGACCTAGTTACAGAAAGTAGACCGTCTTCTTAAAGATTTATCTGAGGAGGTCAGTCCTTGTATATAGCAGATCTGGTGCAATCTACATTAATCAGCTTGTCACATCTGAAACTTTCACAGACTGCCCCCTCCCCATTTATTCATAATGCTCTGCATGACTGCCCATCAAATAAATGTGCCTACATTACTATTATCATATTTATGATATTTATAATAATCTTTTCAGCCTTAGGGCCTTTTTTTTTATTTATCCTTCTAGTTCTTCCATTCATGTAATTATCTTGGATTTAGCTCAGACAGTTGCCCAATTTCAATTGGACATTTTCCACCGTGCTGTTCTGCCCTAGGCCTTGGGGTATTTTTAATCACCTCACACTTTTTCCCCCATTTTGCATTTTATAGTCCTGCAAATGTATCTATATGTCTGTCCATACTTTGTTAACCAGGTTAGTTCTACTAGGCTAGTAGCCTGTTTCCAGGAGAGAACTGATGTGGTGTTAAACTACTAGTGAAAATTTAACCAGGGTATCTGGGAACTTCCCCGTGCTTGTTAAGAAAGTGCTTGTTCCATTGCTAGCACAGTGGCTGCTGGGAGAACAGTACATAAGGAGAGCCAATATGGTGGATAGCACAGAGGCAAATGCCAGTGCAGTGTTTGAAGCTCTACAAGATTCTGAGGAACTGTTTCGACAGAATTTTTGTTTCAGAAGCTAACATTCAAAACCGTAATGGATGTGTTATTACAACCTTCCATTCGGGGGGGGGGGGTTGGAGGATGTTATCTTGGGTAAACTGTTGTTGCAGAGTGAGCCAGAGAATGTAAAAGATGTTTCACTAGGTGGAATCAGAAGCTATTTTGAAAGAAGATTGCCAGACAAAGACATAATTAGCTGAGACTGTTAGAAAAGCTGCAGGGAAAGTGATAAAAGATGAACAGAGGAAATAAAATGTCAACTTGTCAAAAGGAAATTTATTGTGATAATTCTGAGCAAAGAAGAAAAAGAAATGGACTGGTATGGCATTTGAGATAGTGGAATGGCCCCATTGGCAGTGAAGGCTCGGGGGGTATGAGCATTTATTCTTAGTCATAAAGAGACATTTTGTGAGATTATTTTTGAGACTGGTTCTGTTCCGGAAAGTTTTCTGGGGTAGTATGAGAAGACAAAATCTGTAATCCATGGAATTCTTATGTGATTAAAGCATTTCACAGAGAAGCAAAAAAGAAAATACATGCTCAGTTTCGAACTGAAATTGAAAAAGATTTTAAAGAGATATTTAAGCAAACTTTGTAAAGAAGTTGTGGACATTAACAAAGTCTGTGATAACTAAGTATTATGGATCGGGGGATGGAGAAAGAAAAAATGTTCATATCTATAGTATGATAAATGTAGAGGGTAACAGAGGAAGTGTTAAATATTGGGGCAACTGAAAACATGTTTTTCTGTGGAAAAAATGATCATTTGACAAGTAACTTGTGATAACGGGAAATGTTATGTTGTGGGGAAAATAGGTCATGATGCAAAAATGTGTGAATTGAAATGTTAAAAATGCAACAAAATCAGTCATTTATGGATGAATTGTAATCTAGAGAAAAGGGATGAAGAAGATTATAGACATAATGACAACTTTAGAGTGTTTTCAGCAAATGTAAATAGTGTCAGAAATATAAGTAGAAGAATAGGCATCCTACATCTTTTTAATTTCTCCAATCCTACATCAGTGTAGTAAATGTGATGTTAACATAATATTGGAAGATTTAAGATCTTTGACACAAGAAGACCGAGATTACAAACAAACTTTGGGGAGAAGATACACTATGGAACCCAGGAAAGAAACTATGTTCAGGCATAGTTGTACTTTGTAGAAGGTTAGTAAAAATACTGAGCATAACTGGCAATAGTGGGAAAATTAACTGTTTTAGATCTCAGCTGGCATAATTAGATGTATAGAATTATAGCTTGGGCTTTACCTCATATTCTCCAAACACCAGCAGTATCATCTCAAACTTCCTAAATGCCTCCATAAATTCATCCCTCTCTTGCTCATACTCCTCAGATCCAACATTGAATCCAGTCCAGGCCTCTTCCATCACATAACTCCAGTAACCTTTCCTGACACTGACACCTTCTCCTGTGCATTAATTAACACCCAAAGCATCTGTAATAAACTTGATTATATGAACACCTGCCTTACAGCGCACTCGCCTGATACCACAGCTGTCACTGAAACATGGCTGAAACAAAACAATCCCAATTTTCACCTTCCCTCCTGTGAATATTGCCAAAACACCAGACCTGACAGTAGACAAGGTGGAGGCGCTTTCATTTTTGTATAAAAACAACTTTAAACCAACTATCATTGCACAAGCAAATGCCTCTTTAGATACTGAACCCAACTGGATCCTTATAAAGCTTCCCTCCTGGAAGATTAGTCACCTTCTAATAGCAGTTGCTTACCTTCCTCCTCCAGCCTCTCAGTCCCTTATTCTTACTGTCGCGTAATTTTCTGGAAACTATAAAAATATTGTTATTCTAGGTGATTTTAACCTAAACTACTTAGGTCCCTTGAGCAGTTAAATTGCTGAATTCCTAGCCAATCAACCTTATACATTTAGTCAGTGATGCTACTCCTGCATATCTCCAAACCAACAACTGCTCCCTTTTTGACCTGCCAATCACTAACAACCGTACCATCATCTCCAGTATATCTGTTCTTCCACCCTCACTCAGCAATTACTGCCCAGTAAGCTTCCAGATTATCCATCAGTCACAAAAACTGCTGCTATACTAATTACCTTCAGACCTAGATCCACCATCAGTACAGACCACCTCCAAAAAGCACCTAGCAACTTTTGAGTGGTCTCCCGTTACCAACTTACAGAACGCTGGCTTGGCTGCAACAGCTCTGACACACAACCTCCTTCAATTTCAAGACAAATTCTTCCCTCTCACATAGTGCCATTTCATATACAACAAAGCTTTCTGGCTAACCATAGGACTGAAAGCTGTGCTCAGACGTGGGGACAATGCATGGTTTTCATGGAAACAAAACCCCTCGCCAGAAAATCATACTGCCTTCACCTGTCTATGTAACCCAGCTAAGCAAGCTGTTTGCAGGCACAAAACCAACTACTTCAAAATCCAACACTTTGCTCTTCTATTCAAACCCAAACATTTTTGGCAGGAAGTAAATCTTCTCAGATGTGGTAAATCCTTTATCCCACCTCCTGTCTTATTACCAACCAGACCTCCAAAGGCCAACTCTCAACCATGACTTTCCAAAAGAATTCAGCCTCCTCTATAGTACCACTGCCTCTGCATCTCCCCCTAACTCACCTAGCCTCCCTCCTTTTATCCTCCTCTTCTACTTTAAGAAAATTATGCACAAAGGACTTGTACCCCTTCTAGAAACCATACCCCTGGATGCAGCACCTGGTGCAGACAGTCTACTCCTTTGCTTTATATCACTCTGCAAAGACTTCCTTCTACACCTCTTCTAGATATTATAACCTCTGCTTAATTCAGAATACAGTGCCAGACATATGGAAAAGTACTCTGGTTAAACCTCTTCCCAAACAGCCTCAGCCAGTAAATGCCTCTTGCTTCCGCTCTATTTCTCTCCTCCCTACATCTGGGAAAATACTTGGAAAAACTATCCTACAACCAACTGTTGACTTGTATCAAACAGTAACACCTCCTCACACTTGCACAGCATGGATTCTGGGCTAGCCAAAGCGCAGTGACAGCACTGTTGTCACCTACAGATGAGATCCTTCTCAGGATGAATAAAGGAAACCTTTCAGGAGCTTTTGATGTAATTGATCACTTCCTGCTCCTTCACTTCCTCCAGGAAATTGAGTTAGTCTTGATGCTGTCATCTGGGTCCAACATTCCTTAACAAAATGGGCATTTCAGAGTCAAATTAGGCCCATCCCTATCACAGCCAGCACCCCTCACCAGGGGAGTACCTCAGGGATCCGTACTTGCCCCTCTTTTGTTTTCATTCTATTAGCAAGCTGACCTCTGATCTACCTAACCTTCCTATTAGTCTTTCTTTGATCCAGTCCCTCGTATTCAGCTATTCAAACCCAGCTTCAGTCTGACCTTCATTCCCTTAATTCTTGGCTAAGCAACTATAAGCTACTCCTAAACCTCTCTAAAACAAAAAGTATAATATTTGGAAACTCACAAAAGCTGAAGAAGACTTGTAACAACCTGTTTTACAGATCTCAGTGGTTGCCCAATAGAGACAACCACATCCTTTAAATACTTAAGTGACTGGTCTGGCCATAGACCAAAGCCACATTGAAAACATCAGGTAAAAGATCAGTTCTCATTTTTTTGTGATCCTGGAAAATATATCCCTTTCTCGACAGACCAACTAGAGCTGCAGTAGGCAAATGAGTCCTCCTCGCTCCGCTTGAATATGTGCTTACATCATAGCCCTAGCCAAGCCTATTGAAATTAAAAAAAAAAAAAAAAAAAAAAGCATCCACTCTACAGTCTATTGAAAAAAATCTGCCAATTCATTTCCAGTTCCTCCCCTCAGGGACACCACTGTATCACCCTCTCCAAGGCCAAATGGCTATCGGTCTTCTGCAGAGTTTAATTACCCTTAGGTTCTCTTGTTTTGAAACTACTTCAGCCAGGAGCCTTTTTGCCTCTTGCAGCCAAAGTCCATAATAAAACCTCTCCCTACAACCTCTGTTACTTCTCCCAATTAACTCCCTCATTCCAGACACCCCAAACTAAACTACATTACAATGACAATTCCTTCTCCGTCCTTGCACCCAAACTCTGGCAATCCCTCCCCTTCACCTTAAGTCTCCCCTTTCCTCACATTCAGAGCTCAGCTCGGAAGACACTTTCATCAAAAAACTGACTGCACATACTTTTCCACTGGACACACAATCTAACTCCCTCCTCTTCTGCATCACTTCTACTTTGATCCTCTGTTCTCAGCTGCTACTTCCAGTTATCTATCATCTCTGATTACACTGTGTTTGTGAATTTGTTCTTTCTTTTTTTTTTTTTTTTTTTTGTGAATTTCTTTACTCCAGCTGTGCCTGCAACTGGTCTATAGTGAGCAATGTACTACCCCAGTAGATAGGCATACAATGTTATTTATTTACTTAATTTAGTTTATATACAAGTAAAAAGGGAAACATTTGGATTACTTAGTAGCTATAATAACAGGAGATTTTAATTGTGATTTGAGAGGAAAAGGAGGAAATGATAAACTTTCTGAAGTTATAAAATGTGGCCATTTAAAGATTTGTGATAACAATTTATGGGCATATAGTCAAGCTGTATACAAGACCGAAATAGATTAGCCATATGGATAGTAATGCAAGAAAATAAGGAGTATATCAGATTGGGAAATGGAATAAATGAGAAATTATGGTATGAAAGTGGAAAAAAATAAGTATGTGTTTATGGAAAGATCATATTTCCGCTAGAGTGTGTTATAAAAAATTGGTCTGAGTGGTGCTAGCTTTGAAAGAAAAAAAAAAACATAAAAATTTTTTTTTTTTTTTAGAAATGCAGTCAAATGTAAGAAGAGCTAAAAAAACTATAAAACAATGTGTATGGGTGCTTTTAAAGGATTTGTAAAGGAATAACAGAATATTATGTGATAGATAATGTATGAGGAGAATCAAGAAAAAATGAAAGTATTATTTAAGCAAATATATTATTTACAAGGTAAAAAGAGGTATCACATTGTTTGAGTAGTGTAGTTAAGGGAATACTAGTATAATGAGAGGGGTCTACTTTGTTTCATTGAATCTCATTTCACTGAATTTCATTTAACCCTGACCACATTGCTGAAAACACAAATTACTGAAATCTCATTTCACTGAGCTGAACTTGGTGTGTGTGTGTGTGTGTGTGTGTGTGTGTGTGTGTGTGTGTGTGTGTGTGTATGTGTGTGTGTGTGTGTGTATATATGTATGTATATATATATATATATATATATATATATATATATATATATATATATGTATGTATGTAGAGTACTGTAAGGCAAGTAAAAGGTATATGCCCTTTTCCCCACTGTAGTGCAATCTTAGAGTTAGTATATATAGTTAGAGGGGGTACGCCCCCCACCTTGTTTGTTTTATATTGTATTTTACCAAAAACTTCAAAACAATACATTTTAAACAGTGGACATGCATAGTTGCAACACCAATGACTAACTCTCTCCAGAAGACAATATGTACTCAAACTTGTTGCTTGCCACAACCCCTCTAACTCTACACAGTGCTATATATACTAACTGCAGTTCATTGAAATGAGATTCAACAAAACAAAGTAGACCCAATGAGAGACATGAAAGATGGAGAGGTAAGAAGATCTCAGGAACAAATTATGAATGTCATAATAAATTATGTAAAGAACATGTTTCAAAATAAAAAGAAAGTACAAAAAAGGAATGGCACATTAAAATTGACAGAACAATAAAATAAGGAACTGGAAAATTACATTTCCTTATGAATGTGATAAGCTACTTGGACAAGTTAATTGACAGTTTCCAGATCAGATGGAATAGGATACCAATTGTTAGAAAAAATTTACAGATTGGTAGAAAAAAATATTTCTTAAAAGTTTGTGAATTAGTTGTTAAATGAAAGTTTTATGTATAAAGAGTTATGCAGTGGTATACTTAAATTTGTATGGAAAAAAGGAAGATAAAAATAAAATTGAAAACTGAAGACCTAGAGTACCAAACAATACAGATGTTATTGTATGAAAATAATTCGGAAGAGAATGGAAAGTTAACTGGAAAGTATTATGGAATATGGCATATATAGTTACAGAAAGGGATGTCGGGAATTATTGTTCACAGTAAGGTTAAATTGTGAATGATGATATAAACAGGACTGATGAGACCAAGATCATGATAGGAGATGTAAATAAAGCTTTTGATACAGTACATGAACTTTTGTGGACAATTATGGAAGAATATAACAGTAGTAATAAAAATAAAGATGCACACTTTTTTTTGCATATAATGAAAATAAAGTAAGAATTATAGTGAATGGATGGTTAAGCAAAGAAACAGGACTGCTCTGATGTAATGTCAGTCTTTATAAGTAGTGTATCATTTCCATTAGTTATGAATGTATTAGTGATTCAAATTTGCACGTGAGAGGTGCTACTTATATTACCAATGAAGGGATAAGAATTCCAGTTATGTTTACACATGCAGATGATTTTATATTGATTATAAGAAATAGTCTGGTTGAAAAAAGTTGTGTGTTATATACATTGGTGTTTAAGTATAACAGCCATGACTTCTAAATATAATAGTCATGATTTTAACTAAAGAAAAAAGTAAAGGAGTGAGTGATGTAGTAAAGATAGGAGGGGAGTACCTTTCTCAGTGAAAGAAAGAGTTAAGAATAAGATTTGGGGGTCAAATGTAAGTAAGGAACAGTGGAATAGAATACTAGATAAAGTACCTTTGTTGTTTAGTGTCTATGTTGCCAATAATCTTTGAAAAATAATACTACAAATATCTTTTTTTGTATAGTTCTACTGGGTTCAAGATTGAATCTAGTGAAGAAAGGAGTCTTATACATGGACAGGGAATATTGAAGTTTAAGATTAATAAGCCCAATTGTTTATGCTGCTGCTTTGAATTTGTATGAAGTTTTGTTTTGGATACATGATAAAAATGAAAAGGTAGTAATAAATTTACTAAAGTACAAATATGTAAGTGACAGTGGGATATGTTAAGAAAATTCAAAAGAGGAAACATATGTTTAAATGAAGTTATGGGATGTTATCAAAAAACAGTTCTTTTATGGAAAATAAAAATTGATGAAATAGAAAATGTGAGGAAAGTGTGGTTTAAAAATATCATGCTACACTGTTATTCACTAGCTCAGCCCAAAGATTAACATAAAAAAGTTAAAGCTAAAAAACTACGGTAAGCATGGTGTAATAAGCAAGTAGAATATCAAGATTTTTGTGGAGATTAGCGGTTTCATAAATTACCAGTAAAGGTAAATATTTCATATAAAACAATCAATGAAAGGATTTGTAGATATTGTGATAAAGAAAAAAAACTGCAGAACTTGTTTTCTTACAATGTATAAGGGTTGCAAAATTGTGGGAAAAATTGTGTAAAGAAAAATTCTTTGAAACTATAAAGGATGCAAATTTAAATAAATATGGATACAGTTATGTATGGATATTTTAGACAAGTAAGGAATATGTAGATAAAGTATGTTGTGTGAACCATTTGGAATGAAAGGCTAAATGAAATCATGTTTAATGGTAAATGGAGACTAGCAGCAATTTTAAGAAAAATTAGATGGTTGTGGAAAAAGGAGTGGGGGTCAAATAAGATACAAGTAGATATAAGTTTAACATAGTAATGAAAAGAAAGATATCTATGATTGTTTGACAATAACGGAAAGCAGTGAAAATGTATACACTGTATAAAGTTTGGAAATAGTATTGTACATATTTTTTTTAAATAAAGAACCACTACTCTTGTCAGTAGGTGCCATGGGAGCGTTTACATCCACCTGAGCTACCACCAACTCGGGCAGATGGGGCTTCAGTTTAACATGTCATCTCACATACTCGGGAGTGCAGCATCCCCCTTATACTGCACTCCAGTGTCAGCAATCGATCTGCTTGTTGTGGGAATAGACTCCAAAGACTTCTACAAAAAGGATTTTAGTAATAGTTCTGTTTTTCAAGTTTTAAAGCTTTTTTGTTGCTAGCCTTTGTTGTATTGGTTACTAGAATGGATAGCAAGTGTGGCCATTAAATATTGCCACAAGACGAGCTGCCTTTTTCCTTATATTGCTGAGACGATCATAGCAATTTTTTTGTGTAACTTGTAAAGCCTGTACTATTAATGCTATTAGTGACAGAAGGAATAAACTGAAATTAAAATAGAAAATTGCACTTGCACCTGGCCTTGACTACTCCTTGGGAACTGACTCCATCCACATAGTGGGATGAGCTTATTGCATGTTTTGCCAAGGATAAGAAAAAGTAGAAATGCAAGGCCTAGAAACATAGATAGCCTTTTTAGGATGAGAACCTACAATAGGCTAAGATTGGTGACTGTGTTATTTTAGGCAAATCTGTAGATGAAACTGTTAATTTCACTACTAAAAGTTTTTTTTGAAAAGCCTTCCGGAAACCAGATATTCTTCATATTGATCACTGCTGCGGTAGCCTAAGCTATATGGGTTATGTCCTGCAAGGATATAACAGCTGGCCAGCTTCAAAATTTTCAGGACACCTTCCTCTTGCCCAAACCATTAGCTCGAGCTGAACTAACTAAAAGGACAGGTTGGGCACCAAGCTCCTCTGAGGCTTTTGAAGATCAACAGTCGGCTTGAGCTGTTCCTTTGCTGGACAGATAAGCTCCCTTCTGGGAAAAAACCTTCCTATTTATAAAAAAAAAAAAAAAAAAAAAAAAAAAGAAAGAGTTTAATAACACTTTTGTTTAGGGAAGTTGTTTTAAAGGGTTTGTATCAGGACATCAAAGTATTAAAACTTCGAATGTTCTGATATCGAACACTATTCAACGAACGCTAAGAATAGCGAAGCTGCAGAACAGTGAATTCTTTCCTTGGGGAAAGAATTTGGTTGGCTGTTTCTGTGGCTTCGCTATTCTTAGCACTGTGGTGGAAAGTTACGGGTTGGGTTCAGGTATGTGTGTGTTTCTTTGTACGTTAGGGTTAGGCGTGTGCGATATTGACAGACTTTAGGGTTAGGGGTGGTTTAAGTGAGTTAGGGTTAGGGCACGGGTTAGGTGCGTGTGCGATAGTGACGGACCTTAGGGTTAGGGTTTGGGTTAAGGTAAGTGAGTAGATAGTAGTGTATGTTTAGTTTAGTGTAGCTTTAGATGTAGGAATTGTATGTGTGTGGTTGCTGTTTGTTTGATGTGCTTGTGTTGTGTGTGTGTGTTTCAGAGCAGCGAATTTTTTCCATGGGAAAAAATTCACTGTTCTGAATGTTCGGTATATTCATCTTTAGATGTTTTGGGGCTGATGAAATAGCGTTCGCTATTTTCATCTTTCGGTAACGTGATATAAACATATTTTAAAGCTATGAGTCTGTTATAATGGACTGTTGTTATGAGACTGTATTGTACTTTTAAAATAGGAGTGATCTTTTTTTCCTGTCAGTTTAAAAGTTTAAAAAAAAAAAAAAAAACGCATTTTTTTCTGCTTTTTTCTGTGGAGAAATTGCCAACCACCAAATGTAAAATAGTGTTTTCAAAGTGCATTTTACTGCGTTTTCTGTGAAAAAAGTGACTTTAAATTTTTACTGGCCCTTGCTTGCTTGCTGCTTGTTTTCCTGTGGAAAGAGGCACTATTTTTGACTTGACCATGGAAAAAACATCGGTCCCATGGTTAGCCCTTCTTCCAGCCATAGAAGGAAAAAGTTAAGCAATCAGCCTTTGCCACCACAGCAGGCTACCACTTTGCCTCATCTGCAGGTGGTTGACTCTGCTGTGGCTGTTAGTTGTACCTCAGGCCACCTATCCTTTACTCCAGATCTCTCTGGTGTAGTACCAATAGCCACTATGGACCTGGGGTTATTCAGATCCTTAGTATTGTAAGAAAGAACTGCTCTTGCCAGTCCCAGGAGAAAGAAAAGGGAAGACGTCCCTGTTTTGTCAGAATTATGTGCCCCTTTTGGTCCCATTTTTCCTGTCCAGAAAAAGAAAACTCAGCATGTATCTGCTCCTCCTCAAATTTCTTTGGACAGGAGTGATTTACTGGGTTTGAAAAAGAGTAAAACTGCACGCAAGCTCACACACCAATATGTTTATTAAATAAAAACAAACAAAAAGTAAGCGCTTTTGCAACTAACCAAGTCGCTTCATCAGACAAACTTAAAGTGCTTAGTAGCATTTAAATAGAGATTAAAACATATCAGGTGACATCAATTAATACAGTCATTGGCTGTGCTGAGTTCAAGCTAACTATCAAGAACTCTATAGAAATCAATCTAGTAAGAACATAAGATGCATTAAATTTAAGACCATTATATACAGCTACTATTTTGCAACTAGATGCAAACTTGTTGGAACATTTACTGGGTTTGGCTTGGGGTTTAATTCAGGATATTCATCCTTCATATAAAATATCTTCTGGTAAAAGAAAGAGGTATCCCTCTTTCCCTGAAGAGATGTAAAATTCTGAATCTGGACAGGAAGGTGAAGGGACCAATGCAGGATTTCTTATTCAGACTCCGAGGAGAGTTCATTTTCTGATTCTCCATGTTGGGGTTTATCCCTCTCTGAGTTTTGTCAGCTTTTGGAGAGACAGATTGTGTGTTGTGCGTGTTGTGTGTGTCAGTTTTCCTTGCCACTTGCAATTTTTTCTGATAGAGATCTAGCAGCCCCTAAATAGGCAGATAGGATGTATAAAGTTCCTCAATCTTTTTATGTCTTTATACACTGTTCACAAACCTGACCCAGCAGCTATAGCTTTAGTTAATCCTACTACTGTTAAACAATTAGTTAAATGTACTTCCTTATCACTGTTGCAGTATTCTTTACCTTTGGGATATCCTGCTTAGGATATCCTAACATCCAGCCAGCATACTAATACCTTTCTTTACACCTTCCAGACGTCATACAGTGGACGTCTGTCCTACATCAAGGTGTAAGCTACATATGAGATGTATGGATGCCTAATCCTCAGAAATTCTTTGCCACCAGTCTGAACATTACCTTTAAATTCAGTCTGTGTGTGACATTCATCAAGCTGGTTCCATTACTGAGCCATCTAAAGATAAGTGCCCCATTGAGGTTCCGTCCTTTCTTTTTTTTTTTCCTCCTTGCAGTGTGATTTCATGTCATCCATGAAGGGAAAATGTGGTTATGGGGAAGGCAGGTTCCCCATAATGATAGGTAAGACTATTGCCTTTTTTGTTTGGGTGTGATGCATGACCATACTCTGTGTGATATCTGTCAGACATATGTACCTAAGGCACCCTGCAGCTGGCCTGTGGTGTTTAGGTTGTGAGACATTTCCCTGTGAGCTAATAATCCCAAAGCCTTAAACCTGCAGTGCATAGGAAACTCCTTGTGGCATTAAACATTGTGCAGCACCATTGCTATGATCCCTAAATGGCTACCCGGCCATTTTCTAACAAAACAGACAGCCTTGCTGGAAGTTTAACATTGCAGTTGCAACTGTGACTGAGCCGTTTAGGGATTGTAGCAATAGTGCTGCACAATAATGCCACAGTAAGTTTTCTTTTCAACCGTACTGCCCTACGGCAAAGTGGTGCTGTGGGCTTATGGTTTCAGCATTAACTCATGAGGAAATGTCTCGTGAACTAAACGGTGGAACACGTTGCAGCCATCTGTTGTCCGTTTCTATTTATTTGGAAAACCAAAGTCTGAAGTTATTGACTCAGACTACCATGGCCAAATCTGGCCACCCAGAATTTCAGCCATCATGTAAGAAAAAAGCTTAAAGCACATACTGAATCTGCTGCTGTCCAGCTCCCACTGGACGTCTCCTTCAGGTTGGATGAAGAGCCTAAGGGCTGACTGGTGCTGATGCCGGTTTCCTCTGCTACAACCAGTTGGAGGCTGGCACAGAGCTGCCTACTCGCACATCCGCTAAGGTTGTGAATACTAGTGGTTCAGATGTAGAAGGGGGAACCACAGCTGATTACATCTCAAGGACCTTGGAGGATTCCCAAATTTTAGTTATGGAAGAGGTGCCTGGACACCTTATTGAATTTAAGCAGGGGGTTGAACCTTCTAGATTTGTCAAGGCAGATTTTCTTTAAAAAAGAAACCAAAATCCCAATGTGGCTACTGTGGTTAAGGATCCCCACAAAGAGTCACAGGACTTTACTCAGGGGCTGCTAAATGCCCTTATGGCTCTGTAGCCCCATCGGGTATTGTCTGTCCCTGTTGCTGCTGCTCTCTGGTCTTCCACCCTATTAAAGACCTAGGGACACTGATTTTTCAGATGACGAGTTGGATTCTGGTGAAGAATCCTTTGCATATTCCTCACAGACAAGATTGTTTGTCCCCTGACTCTCCTTTTGAATCCTTATCTTTTGAGGACAGTGTTCCATGTGGTAGAATATATCAAGTGGGACTGTTCCCAGGTTTCAGAGGTTCACAAGGGATATTATGAACTCTTGCAGATGGACTCGCCCAGACCTTCTGCAGTCCCTCGTGTCCCAGCTGCCCTTTTGGGCACATTTTCAAGATCTTCTCAGGCTCTTGACTCTCAACCTCTGGCCCATAAGAAGTTAGACAGATTTTATAAAGTTCCTGAGGATCATAAATTGTGATCCTGCTATTGTTTCCATGTCCACTCGTAAGCCATCCAAACTGCTTGCCTTTTCCAGGTTTTTACCTTCTTACAAGGACAGCCATGCTTTGGAGAGGTATGGGGAAAAAGTGCTTACTTCTACTGATTTGGCTTTTAGGGGCATTAATTATCAGAGACACGTGACTAGATATATCCTGGCTCTTCTCTCCCAGCTGGGGTGTGGATGGATTTTGACTGATTTATGCCTTAGCTGGTCAGTAAGAGTTGTGCTCGCTGTCTCTCTCTCTCTCTTTCTTAGAATTTTCTGAATTCTGCCTCTTGCCATTCCCTTAACTGCAACTGTGTGGCAGCTGGTGCCTCTTCTAGGGCAACTACTTCTGCTTGTGTCATGAGGAGATATTTGTGTTGCATCTGCAAATCTTAGCTGAGGACATTAGGGCCAAACTCTTAGATTCTTTCTTAAACAACCAGAATCTTTTTGGCACTTCTGCTGCACAATTGTTTAAAACCCTGCAGGTTAAGGGTAAGGTTATGTAAGATCTGAAGCAGTTTTTTTGTTTGTCTTGTACCGAAGTTTCAGCAGAACTATCCATAAAAATCTTCCTTTGTCCATAGGCAGTCTGGACAACCTGCTAGGAGTAAGGTGGTATCTAAGCCGATTTTCCCAGACAAACCCAATCGGAGGTCTAGAGACCAAAGACCTTCCCTTCCTAACAAATCTGCCTCTGACATCCAGCCTTCCCCTCTCACCTCAGGGTAGCCCTTTCCTTTCCTTTTTGGCAGCAGATAACCACAGATCTTAGCCTTCTCCTTGCCAGCTTTCTCATTTTTATTTCGTTCTGAGGGATCTAGTGGAACAGGGATCTATTCAGCCTGTTCCTTTGCCTTAACAAGGAACACGTTTTTATTCCAGAATGTTTGTTTCTCAGGAAGGCGGGGTCGTAGAGGCCCATCCTAGGCCTTTACTTTTAAAAAATACCTTTCTCAAGGTGCCTTCCTTCAGGGTGTTGTCTCTTCAGAAACATTTTTTCTTTTTTTCCCCTCTCCTCCTTCTCTGGAATTGAAAGACGCTTACCTCCATATTCTTATTCACCCTGTCTTTAGGAAGCGTTGTTTCTTCCTCTCATTATCAGTTCTGTACTCTGCTTTTTCTTTTGGTCTCCCTCTACAGCTCCGAGGGTATTTACCAAATGTTTAGCCCCTGTGGTAGTTTTTTTTGCAGACTTCAGGGAATTCATATAGTCTGTTATTTGGATGACTTTAATTCATGCTCCCTCTCAGCAGCACCTATTTCGGAATCTAAACTTCACTAGACTACTCCTGCAATAGTGTAGAATTCAATCTCTCAATCTCAGTCTGTGTTGACTTCCTCTTAGAACAAGGGGTTTTTGCTTTGCAGCATTCAGGCCATCCCAATGTTGACTTGCCTCCTGCCTCCCACCATCCTCTCTTGGAATGCTTATTACCAGACTCTTCTTCCTCTTTCAGTTCTTCCTGCAAAGGAATTTCTCTGAGCCCTGGGTTACATGCACCATTCGCATGGTTCCTTTTGCCAAACTCTACATAAGGAAAGTTCAATGGTATCTGAAGACTATTTGGCTGCAACACTGCCATCTTCTGGAGTATCTGTTCCCTCTTAGCTTTTCTCAAGCTCAAAATTCACTGGTGGAGTCAGCAGATTTCCATAAAATATGGTCTGACTTTTCTGGTTCCTCTTCCTACCGAGGATCTGTACACAGATGCTTCCAATTGAGGTTGGGGGGGGGGGCTTCCCCCAACAACCTTTAAGTTTAGAGCCTTTGGTGTCATCAGCAGATGACAGACCATATCAGCATCAAAGCGATGAGGGCTGTAATTCAGCATCAAAGAGATGAGGGCTGTAATTCTAGCTCTTAACTCCTTTTGGATTCCAGGTCCTGTAAAGGTTTTTACAGACAATACCACAGTCATGTGGTACATCAGCAGTCAAGGGAGCACAAAGTCTTGCCTTCTTTGCAGGCTGGGTCTTCAGGCTTGGGATTTTGCAGTCTGCCTTCACCTGGTTCTTCAAGCTGTTTACAGCACTTCAGAGCACAGTCTAGTGGCAGACGTTTTGAGCAGGTCCAAGACAAATCCTCATGAATTGATGCTTTGCAGGGAGGTATTTCTAGATGTGGTATATTGGTGGAGTGCTCCTTATGTAGATCTGTTTGCCTTCCCTCTGAACAGACAACTTCCCCAGTTCTATTCCAGAGTGCCAAGACTTTGGAGAGACTTTTTTGTTTTAGAAGGGGATTTTCTGTATGCCTATCTTCCCCTTCCTCATCTTCCCAGGGTCTTGCACAGGATCATGTGGGGGACACCCAGAATCTTGTTGGTTACTCCCTTTGTGCCCAGACAGCACTGGTTCACCCTATTCTTTCACCTGGCCAGGTGCAATCACAAATTACCTCAAGAGGATGGATCTCCTTTTCTGAAGACAAGGGATCCCTCATCAAACATTTCTTAAAACCTGTCTTCAGGCCTATTCCTCCTCATTGGGATCTTTAGTTTTGTCCTGAAAAGTTGACTGACTCGGTCCACTTTTGAGCCTGCCTTTGCTTCTTTCTTGCAGCTTTGTACTTAGAAGACTATATTATTGATGTCTTTATTTCTGCCAAGACCATTTTTGAACTCCAAGTTCTCATGGCAGTTCCTCCTTTTTTGTTTTTTTCATAAGGAGAGGGTGTCTCTTCATACCATTTCTTCTTTCATGCTGAAGATGGTTAATGATTTGTCCTTTAATCAGCCCATTCATCTTCCTTCTCTTTTTTTTTCACTTCTCTGCAGAATTCTAGTGAGAGCATTCTTCATACCATGGATTTACAGAGGCAGCTCAGCTACTACCTGGATAAGACAAGACATTTCAGAAAATCTGAGCAACTCTCTATATTCTTTCATGCCAGGAAATTGGGTTTGGCAGTGAATAAACAAAACATCTCTCCTGTTATTTGTAAGGCCATTTCTTTGTGCTACTCCTGTCATGGCAAACAACTTTCCTTTTCTGCTTGTGCTCATTCTACTAGGGCATTATGCTCTTCTGGTGCTTTTTTTAAAGGGACTGGATACCGTATCCATCTGGGAAGCTGCTACTTGGTCTTCCATTCACAGTTTTACCAAACATTATACAAGTTGGATGTCATTTCCAGGGCCAGGGCAGGATTTGCCAGGTCTGTCATTCATGGTTTTGTGGAGGGCTGTTCTCTGCTTTCCTCCTCCCATACTTTCCAGTAGCTTTTAGTACAGTTGTGCAATATCTTACCATAAAATAGATGTCCTACTGCTTATTCTTGCAGTATTCTATCCCTCCCTCCTGCTCCCTATTTACTGTTGTCCTACTTTGGCCAAGGAGTCCTCTTTCCATCCTTTATCTCCTTCTGCTTCCCTTCCTGGATATGCATGTTTTGTTTTTTGATGGGGTTGCTCTGGTTCTCCTGGCACTTCAGGTCTATGGATTAGGCATCCTTGCATCACACATGTATCTTGCATGTAGGACATATGTCTGATATACAACACCCGGAAGGTGTAAAGGCTTTGGTATGCTGGCTGGACATTAGACTATTCTCTGCAGGATATCCCAAGAATAAAGAGCACTGCAACAGTGAGAAGTAGGACTTCTGCTGTAATGGTAAGATCTTGCACAACTGTACTTCCAAGTCCTCCCTCTGATAAGGATTGGAAGATTACTGGTAACTATGGGAAAAGTGTACACTTCTGCAACATGGATTTTCAGAATTTTGAATTGTCATCTACATATGTTAAGGTTTGTTTTGTCTAATTTTGAAAGTATGAGGAATGTTTTGTCTGCAGGTTGTTCTTACTAGAAATAAATCTGCTTTAAATAATTTAATTTCTTCTGTTGTACAAGCCACCACTACTCATTGTTTACAGTGTGTGTATGATTCAGTGGTTACCACTTCAAAGGCTTTGGACACTGGTACTGTTGTTGTTGCTGATTTTTTCTGGTTGCATTCTCAGAATCTCCTAGATGTCAAAAATGAGATTTTAAATTCTCCTTTGGATATTGATCTTTTTTTTCTCCTTTGCTTCTGATGTGATCAAAAATTGTGATGAGAGGGATAAGTTGATATAGGGAAATCTCTTAAGATTTTTCAGTCCTCTTTTTACAAATTTTCTAAGAGATTCTCTAACCCCTCATCCAATAGTAGCAAAAAACAAAATAAACACTCTATAAAATGCAGTTAAACAGATGTTTAAATAAAATGGCACAAAGGTTCCAAAAAGAATTCCGCAACCACCCAAAACCAAGGACAACAGCAATTCAGAATGGCGTCTTGAGGGACCTTGTCCCCCTTCATCCCACCCTCCAGTCCCTTTTCTCTTCCAAAAGTCTGAATTTCCACTTTTCTCTTTGGCAATAGTTTCAGAGAGATGGGTTATGAAGATAATTCATCAAGGTTACAGATGGCAATGGGAGTAAATTCCTCCTTCTCTAAGGGTAATCCCTAATCCATTTTACCAGACTGACTCTCTTTTATTTCTACCTATCCTTCATCACATGCTATCCCAGGGAATGATAGAACTGGTTCCTCCTTCCCAGGTGGGAAAATGTTTTTATTCAAGGATGTCTTTAGTGCCAAAGAAAGAAAATGCTTGGAGACCAGTTCTGGATCTTTCTTTCCTAAAACTGTTTGTGATAAAGCCAAAAGTTCAAAATGCTGTCTCTTCCCTTTGCTTTCTAAGTGTTCCTGTTTCTAGCTTCTATAGTTAGAGAAATAAGTTGTTTAGATAATATGTAAATTTTAATATTTTAATAATACGATTTCTTCAATATAAAATTACCATTGTGTATGGCTGACATATTAAGAAAAGAGGAATGCCTATTGAATAATTTTTGTAGTTTTAATTTTTATAAGTTTTGAGATGTATACATTTGTTTTAAAGGTAGTTTGAAAAGTTGCCT